>NC_051322.1:23705769-24008799 GCF_015220235.1 Choloepus didactylus | reverse complement strand
CACAGTACTTTTAAATATCTTCTTTAAGCCAAACATTCTTTAAGCCCAGTTCCTTCAATCCTTCTTCATATACTACATTCCCCAGACCTTTCTTTGATTTAGCTCTATTTACTGGACTCATAATACATCTGTTAAAATGCACCAACCTCAAAATGAACCACATACAATGACCAACCCCATAGGTAAGCAATTTCAGACTCCTTTCTATAGCTTCCCCACTCTCCCAAAGATAATTTGTACTTTCTCTTTTCTGTTCAAACTGCCTATACCACTCCCCACTTCCTCCTCTCAGCTGATGCCCATGCCTTATACTTCTCTGAGAAAATAAAAGCAAACCACGTAGAGCTCCCTCCACAGTTCCACTAGCAAATATGAGAATCCACCCAAATGTGTACACAGGTCTTCCTTCCCTCCTATCACATCTCTAGCTCATTCCTATGGCTGATGCTTGTGTTCATGCCTTCTCACAGACAATCTCCTCAACTTTACCCTTTTCCCCCCTATATCACCATTCTCCCTCTGTCTATGATTCATTCCCAGGAGAACACACAAACAAATCTAGTATTTTCCACTTGAAAAAGAAGGAAAGAAAGGAGGAAGGAAGGAAGAAAAGAAAAACGAGGGAGAGAGGAAGGAAGGAAGGAAGGAAAGAAGGAAGGAAAAAAGGAAGAAAGGAAAGGAGGTTGCTATGACAAATACCAGACAATGGGTTGAGTTAAATAACAGGAAATTTGTGGCTCACTATTTAAAGGTTAGGAGAAGTCCAAAATCAAGGCATCAGAAGGCAGTGTTTTCTTCCCAGAGTCTGTAACATTCTGCTGCTGACTGCTGCTGATCTTTGGGATTCCCTAGCTTTCCCATTACAAGGCAATGTCCTCTCCTTTCTTTTCAGGGATCCCACTGACTTATAGCTTCTTAGGGCTCCCCATGGCTTTCTCTGCCTATGTCTGAATTTCTTCTCCAGTAATCTGAATTAAGATCCACCCTTGTGGAGCTGGGCAAGATGGCGGCATAGAGAGGAGTGTAAGCTAAGTAGTCCCCCTGGAACAACTACAAAAAAACAGAAACAACTAGTAAATAATCCAGAATAACTGCGGGGGGACAAATGAGACTGTCCACTCATCATACACCAACCTGAATCGGGAGGAATGCCCAAGAACACAGCATAAAATCTGCAAGTAAAACCTGTGGATCCAAGTCGCGAGACCCCCTCCCCCATAGCCCAAGCTGCAAAGCCTCGTGGTGCCAGAGAGAAGCTCTCTCCCAGCAAGCAAATATAGCTCAGCTGAGCTCCAACTGGGGTTTTAAGTAGCGAGTGTGAACTGCTCACAACAGGTATGAATCCCCAAAAAACAGACAGAGGCTTTGGGTGACGACTGACCTTGGAGAGCCAGAGGGTCGCCCTGGACTGGGTCTGAAGGGGACTATCTGTTTCTTTTTTGGCTCAGTGGAGAAAGCCCCAGTCATATTCAGTTTCCAGGGCTGTGACTTAGGGACTGGTGGAGACAGCACAAGCAGAGAGTGAGACCATTGAAATGCTAATGACCTCTACCTGGGGGGTCTGTCTTCTCTAGGAGGAAAGGGGTGGGGCCCTTTCCATTCAGAACCAGACCCCAGAGCCTGGGGGAACACGGCCATACCTCCTCACAACAGTCAAGAATTATAGGCTAACAGGCATCACCTGCTAGGCAGAAAAGCACAGTGACCTGAGGCATCACAGGGTGGAGCAATTTTCTAAGACACACCCTCAGGGAAACCAGATACTGAATATTTCTTCCCTCTGGGACCTGAGCCTGTTCTGGTCTGGGAAAACCTGATTTGGATAACCAAGGAAACCATGCCTAGACAACAGAAAATTACAGCCTACACTAAGAAAAACAAAGTTATGGCCCAGTCAAAGGAACAAACGTACACTTCAACTGAGATACAGGAATTTAAACAACTAATGCTAAATCAATTCAAAAAGTTTAGAGAAGATATTGCAAAAGAGACAGAGGCTGTAAAAGAAGCACTGGGCATGTATACGGCAGAAATCAAAAGTTCAAAAAAACAACTAGTAGAATCTACGGAAATGAAAGGCACAACACAAGAGATGAAAGACATAATGGAAACATACAACAGCAGATCTCAAGAGGCAGAAGAAAACACTCAGGAACTGGAGAACAAAACACCTGAAAGCCTACACACAAAGGAGCAGATGGAGAAAAGAATGAAAAAATATGAGCGACGTCTCCGGAAACTCAAGGATGAAACAAAGTACAATAATGTACGTATCATTGGTGTCCCAGAAGGAGAAGAGAAGGGAAAAGGGGAAGAAGCAATAACAGAGGAAATAATTCATGAAAATTTCCCATCTCTTATGAAAGACATAAAATTACAGATCCAAGAAGTGCAGTGTACTCCAAACAGAAGAGATATGAATAGGCCTACGCCAAGACACTTAATAATCAGATTATCAAATGTCAAAGACAAAGAGAGAATCCTGAAAGCAGCAAGAGAAAAGCGATCCATTACATACAAAGGAAGCTTAGTAAGACTATGTGCAGATCTCTCAGCAGAAACCATGGAGGCAAGAAGGAAGTGGTGTGATATATTTAAGTTACTGAAAGAGAAAAATCGCCAATCAAGAATCCTATATCCAGCAAAGATGTCCTTCAAATATGAGGGAGAGCTCAAAATATTTTCTGACAAACAGACAATGAGAGACTGTGAACAAGACACCTGCCCTACAGGAAATACTAAAGGGAGCACTACAGAGTGTTAGAAGACAGGAGTGCATGGATTGAAACACAGTTTTGGGAGATGGTAGCACAACAATGTAAGTACAGTGAACAAAGATAACTATGAATACAGTTGAGAGAGGAAGGTGGGGAGCATGTGAGACACCAGAAAAAAGGAGGAAAGATAAAGACTGGGACTGTGTAACTTGGTGAAATCTAGAGTATTCAACAATTGTGATAAAATGTACAAATATGTTCTTTTACGAGGGAGAACAAGCAAATGTCAACCTTGCAAGGTGTTAAAAATCAGGAGGCATTGGGGGAGGGATGCAATCAACATAAACTATAGACTGTAACTAATAGAATCATTGTATTATGCTTACTTTAATGTAACAAAGGTGATATACCAAGGTAAACGCAGATAAGAGGGGGAGATGGGGAGGCATGTTAGACACTTGACATTGGTGGTATTGTCTGATTCTTTATTCTACTTTGATTTAAGGTTATTTTTCCTTTTGCTGCTTCCTAGATGTCATTTTTTTTTTCCTTTCTTTTGCCTCTCTACCTTCTTTGACTCTGCCTCCTGCCTTGTGGAAGAAATGTAGATGCCCTTATATAGATAGTGGTGAAGATGGTGAACACATAAATATATGACCATACAGAGAACCATCGATTATTTACTTAGGATGGAATGTATGGTGAGTGAACAAAACCATATTAAAAAAAAAAAATGGGTTAATGACAAAACCTCACGGGCAATATACTGAGTGAAATAAACCAGACACATAAGGAAAATTATTGCAGGGTCTCACTGATAGGAACTAATTATAATATGTAAACTCATAGACATGAAATATAAGGTACCTAGGACGAGGCTTAAGAATGGGGAGCAGTTGCTTAGTATGAGCAGAATGTTCAACTAGGATGAACTTAAATGTTTGGAAATGAACAGGGGTGTTGGTAGCAAGATGTGAGAATAACTAACAGTGACAAATGGTGTGTGAATGAGGTGGAAAGGCGAAGCTCAGAGTCATATATGTCACCAGAAGGAAAGTTGGAGGTCAAAAGATGGGAATGTAGAAAACTGAATCCTATGGTGGGCAATGTCCGTGATCAACTGTACAAATACTAGAAATCGCTTCCATGAACCGGAACAAATGTATGACAATACAATTAGAAGTTAATAATAGAGGGGCATATAGGTAAGAAATATATACCTATTTCAAACTATATACTACAGTTAGTAGTATTTCAACATTTTTTCATAAACAGTAACAAATGTACTATACCAATACCACAAGTCAACAATTGAGGGGGGTTGATTAGGGATGGGGAGGATTCGAGTTTCTTTTTCTTTTTTCATCTTTCACTTTATTTCTTGTCTGGAGTAATGAAAAGTTTCTAAAAATTGAACAAAAATTAAGTGTGGTGATGGATGCACAGCTGTATGAGGGTACCCAGGGGCAAGTGATTGTACACTTTGGATCTTTGGATAATTGTATGGTATCTGAACAATCTCAATAAAAATGAAAAAAAAAAAAAAAAAAAAGATCCACCCTTGTTCAGTTGGGCCACACCTTAAGTAACATAGCATCTTCAAGGGATCCCATTCACAATGGGTTCATACCCAAGGGAATGTGGACCAAGACCAAGAACATGTCTAAATTGTGGTACATAATTCAATCTACCACAACTTCACTACCTTATTTCCATATTTTGAAAATATCCTTTCCTCCTGTCCTATTCTGTCTAACCCACTCTAATAGGCTTCAGTCCCCAGCATGCCCTGTTGTGCTCCTGGCAATATCACCAACAACCTCCATTCTGCCAAATCTGAGTTTATATATCAACTTACTTGATTTTTCAACTGCATTGGACACAGTTATCTACTCTGTCCTTAAAATGCTTCCTTCTCTTTTTATTCCATGATGTTCTTCTGATTTTTTTCCTACCTCAAATATTTACATGTCAAAACAACACCACAGTTGAGTCCTAGATCCTCTTCTTTCTCCATTTATACAGACTTCTTCAATAATCACATTCATTCTTATGTAGATAGATGATAGATAGATAGATAGACAGACAGACAATCATCCCCTCCTAAATTTCCATACTCAGTACAAAGCTCCAGACTCATTTATCCCAACTGCCCAAACGTCCTTCACTTCAGTGGTCAAAAGGCCTCTTAAGCAAAATATGACCAAGTTAACCCTCTTCTGCCTAAATTATTTTTCCCTCTGTCTTCCCCATCTCAGGAAATGGCACCACCATCCACCAGTTTCTCAAGACAAAGTGTGAAGTCATCCAGATTCCTCCCTTTTGCTCATCCCTTCATATCTATTCCTTATACAAGTCTTGTAACTCTATCTCCAGAATAAATTCCCAATCTAAACACTTCTTTCCATCGTCTTAGGAGCCACATTAATTTAAGCTGTTAATATTCCTCCCTACAGTACTGCTATGAAGCCTTAACTAGATTCCAAATTCTTGTCCCTCAATATTTGCTTCTCCACAAAGTAGCCAAAATGATCTCAAAGTGTAAATCAATTCATCTCTCTCCCCTAGTCCAAATCTTCCAAATGATTCCCATCACACTGAGAACAGAATCCAAATATATTACCAAAAGGCTTTGCTTCATATGGTCCCTTCCTGCCACTCTCTTCTTCCACACTTTTCCCCCTTGTTCACTCACTTCACTCCAATCACATTGGTCTCCCTTGTGTGTTCCAAAATTTTTTCATGCTTGTAGCCATGTTACAACTTCTTATGATTTGAGTCTCAGCCTCAATGTTATCATCTGAAAAAAAGGCCCCCTCACCTCTCTAACTCAGACACTTTCTATCACAATTACCCTATTTCATTTTCTTCATAGAAACTACCATATTTATTTATTCCCTTGTTTATTCTATCTTCTCCCACTAGGAGAGCAGGAACCATATCTGTCTGTTCATCACTGAATACCTAATGCCTAGAACAATGCCTGGCACATAGTTCATACTCAATAAATATTCACTGAGTGAATGAAATCAACATATTAACCAACAGTATTTTATAATGCAATGATTTCTAAACATTGTCTTAACCACAACCATTGTTGTGGACTCAACAAAATGATTTTCTCAATCATCAATTATTTCATTACATTAAATTAAGTTTAACATAACACAAACTTATTAAGCACCTACTATGTCCAAGACACTATAGTAAATGCTTTGAGTGGTATGAAAGCAAAATATTGTCACAGTTCCTGCCCCATGTTGGGAATGGATAGGGATAGCTCTATGTGAATACTTAATCACGTTCATCTGAAACAGCAGGGACACTCTTGAAATTTTACCCTCAGGGAATTAATAATTTTGAGTATTCTGAGGCTCTGAGAAGGTAATGTGGCAGATAACTAAAATACCAGTAGTGCTATTATAAGGATATAAAACACTACAGAATTTCTAAGGGCACTGAGAGAGGATACCTCTTAGGGAAGACTTTTTAAGCTAAACCTAGAAGAATGCATTTGGTTTTAGACAACCAAATATTCTAAGTGGAGGAAAAGCATGATAAAGATGAATAGACAGGAATAACAGTGTTCCTTGCAGTATAGAGTATTTTCCTAAGCCTTTCTCAGTGACCACCTATCATCTGACTCCACCCTTAGGGTCCCAGCAGCTTGAAAGCTCATCACAATCCTGCATTTCCAGGTTCTAAGTTCTCCAAATTTAATCCAGACCCAAGAGATTTTCACACCTGATTCTATTTTGAGGTGGTCTCAGGAAGTATCATCAAGTTTGGATAAACACACTCAGACACACTCAAGGACAAATCAGCCAACAAAATATAAGAAGGAAGCTTCCAGAAGCATTTTGAAGAGTTAAAACCATTGCGTTAAAATAAGATGTTGCTGCTATTAAAAAGTAAACCAGTTTATGGAGAAATGTTATTTAATGGAACCAATATCAGTGATTTGAGATAAGTCAGTCCAAAGAGACAAAGCATATTTAATGTAATTACACATTCATTTCTTGGGTTGTACAACCATGTGAAGCATTACTAATCCCCAGACAGATACCTGCCAGGAGGACTATCAAAAACAGCTGTTTGGTCCACAAGAAATGAACCCAGTGAATTCAAACTACTGTGGGCATTCAACTGCCCGATTACCCGAGTCAGACTCTATCCACCAAGTTTGGGATTTATAAGGCATTAAAGAGGTTCCATCAGAAGGTACATTTGTTCCAAGCATAAATCACAATCATTTGTTATTGTAATAATCTCTCTCAGCATTCCTATTATTGGAGAAGACTTGTTTTCAAATGAAAAATGACATATCTGATTATTTGCATGGAACTTGGCGTCATACTCATTTTGGCTTCTTATTTGAGGTAGTGAGAGAGCCAAGGAAAGCCTTTACATCCTTGCATGTGTATCAATTACAGTTAATGGAATTCATAGGTTTATTATGCATTGGGGAGCTTAAAAACAAGAGCTGTAATGATGAAAACCTTACCAATCCTATTGGTATATCCAAGAAAGCTTCATGATTTCAAGCACTAAAAATAGTTAAAACTATCTCAGAAACTATTTACATTCAGCAAGCATAATTATATGAGCCTATAACTTTTTCCCATCATATTAAAATACTTTAATAACCTATATTTTATTTATATCTAGTTGCTAAGTTTATTAGTGCTTATTATAGGATATGTTCTTAATTTTATGTTTAACAAAACAATTTGAATAATCAGAATTACTTCTGTGAATTTTTTTCCACTTGCAGTAAGATGAGTGAATTATAGAAAGCCACTTTCTAAACATGCTAACAGGTGCAAAAAAGATTGACAGAGAAATGCGAGAAAGTGTTCTTAATGTAGGCTTTCCAGGATTCTAAATGGAACTTGTTGAATGAGTGCATATCATTTTTAATGTGTCCAGTTTACTACTCAGGGGATGCTGATCATGGGATATAACAGCATATTTTATTGAATAATAACCATAATCAAAATTATGTGATATATATATTTATGTATAAAAAATGAAAAAAAAAAAGAGAAACATTGGCATAAAATGCAAACCAACAGAAAAACACAATTTTGGATTATTAAAGACTTCAATTACAGGTGACATGTAGATTAAAAAATAACTGGCCTCATGAAAGCAGTAGGAGATGATGAGTTTTAAGTTTTGCTGGGTGCCTAGAACCATGACTCTGTGACATCAACTTATTAATTCAACTAACACTTCCTAAGCATGCACTTACTGTGGGCCAGGGTGGGGAGCAGTACTGGGGATGCGAACAGGATAAAACATAAGTTCCCATCAAAGAGAAGCTCCTGGTGCAGAGGTCAACCATACATTAGGAACCTGAATCACAGACATGCCTGGTCCCCCAAATACATCACTCCTTTCAACTTGACTGATATGTGGCATGGTTATTTTTAAAATCACTACTTATGACCTCCCCAAAATTATTTCTGATGTTCCTTCAAATTCTTTTAAGCCAAAGGGAATGTTACCTGAGTAAGTTCTCAGAACTGAACTCTGATTTGAAGTCTCTAGGAAATGCGTTGCCTTTAAGAAGTTCTGAAAGCAAAAACTGAATTACCAAGAATTCTATTCATCGAAAAACACATTATACTGCATCATGTCCTTTTCAAATAGAGTGAAACTTGCTTATATTAAATTTCTAGGAACCTGAGGAAAAAATTTGGTATAGGATGGAATTTGATATACTCCAGAAATATTACATGTGTGTGTAATAGACCTGCTTTCCAATTTGATTGCAATACACAGGGATTCAATATAGGTGGGTTCAATACTAGGGGATTTCATTGAATTTGCATCTGTTTTTCAGGACATATATGGTATGTGCTTCCTTAAGGAAAAAAAAAATCAGATTCATTCCTGAGTCTAGGATAGTTAAATATTCACGGGAACAGGAATTCTGGGAGGAATTTGGCCAGATGAAAGCAGTATAAGCAATCTAGTTTTCACTTCGTTCCACTTTAATATTAATCTAATTGACTGGAGTTTAGACTATTGAATTCTGGAATAGTATCTTTCTTTCCCTAGCTCTATAATTCTCTGGCCTATAACTTCTATATTCCTTTCTTTAATATTTTAACATTCATCTGAAAGAAAGTCTTCAAAGGAAGGGACACACCAGAGTTTTGACATATGAAGAAATTTTCTCTTCCTGAAAATGTCTGAGGTCTCAGAAGATTGTAAAAATAACAAAAAATGGATGATTGCGATAAAATGAAATAGATCATTACACTAAAAAAAACACCAGCCCCTAAAATCATAGACATTGAAAATTACTAGCATTTTGCACAAATTTTTATTGTTCCATTTTTTTTTCTTAATTCTGAAGTTGAATACCTTCACTCTCTTGATTAGCACTTGGGAGGGAAGGACTAGGATTTATAAATCTTTCCATCCCTATGGAGGACTACAGCACAGGGCACGTCAGGGAATCAGTGACCCTCCCTGAAGAGTGGACATACGAACTCATTTAGGAGCCCTTGGATACTTTGCCAAGCATGCCACTTTTACCTGAAAAACCTGGAAGCTAAAAGCATAAAGTTTGTAGATGTGCAGCTCCATAATCAGTTCTAAATTCTACTGATTTCATCCAATATTCTGATAAAACAAATATAGTGAAATAAAAAGAAACCTATGTTTTGGATACCATAATCGATTGGCTTCCCAATAGATTGGGAAATCTGAGGCATTTTCCATTGGAAACAAGATAGGTCATGGACAAACACAAAATAATACTGATAACATCATCTGAAAAATTTTACGTAGTTAACTCAAAAGTCATTTTCATCATCCTAAAAAAGTATGCACTTGGTCATTTGAAGTATATACTTTTTTTTTAATACATGGGATTGTGCCAGGGACTAAGTAGGTTAAAGAGGGAGTCACTGCTTCTTAGACTCGACATCTTGAGAGTGTTTATACTACAAATAATCTATTTGGGGGGGGTGGAAATCAAATCAATTGTTGACTTAAATGTCTGATTATTTCACTGAAATGAGAGGATATTTTGTGTAAAACCATTAACACAGTTGTGTCATATCATCCCAGCTTCAGATATATTTAAAGGAGGCAAAATTGATTTATCTAAAGGAGATGCAACTGAATGAACATACACAAAATGCAAAAATGAATTAAATAGTGGAATAGATAATGCAGAGTTAATACCAGCCTTACACATTGGCTTCATGAGAAGCTCCTCTAACTCCCTAAAACACCTTCTTTCCCTCTCTCTCTCCTTCGCTCTCTTTCTCTCTTACACACACACACACACACACACACACATGCACACACACACACACACACACCAGCTGCAATGGCTAAAATACCACCTCTGGAGATGCATTCACTTTGGTTACCCAAGTGTTTTGTTTCTAAAGGTAAACATTTCTGGATGGAGGCAACACATTATTCTGCTAATAGATATTTGTGCTTTTCTGTGACTTCATTATGGCTTTCACCCTAGAGACCCATACTGAGAGCTGGAATCTGAAGGGAAGGAGGTGGTGATTAGGGAAGGACAATGTTAGGAATTGGGACCCCATCTGAAGAAGGGCAAGCCTGGAGGGTTGGGCTGAGGCCACTGGGTACGTGTGGGCAAGAGAAGGTCAGTGTGCTACAGGAAGCACACAGAACAGGGAGCAGAGGTGAACTGCACTTCCTTCTGGTTGTTTTTCCCAGTGTCCTGCAAACCCCAACAGCAGGAACTTCAGAAAGTCTGTGTAAGGAGGACTTTGGGGGACATATCCCTCGGTATGTCTGAGGGGCTTGTATGGAAGCAGATATTTATGGCCAGCACATTGTTTTTCCTTAAATTATATAAATATTTACAGTGTCTTGGAAATTACGGGAGATTAAAGTTCCCCCAAGCTTCCCCTTTGCCACCCCCACTGACTACAGTGCATAGCAAAGGGCCTTTGCTTCCAGTAAGTGGCAGACAAGGCAGGAGCTTGGTGACTGTGCTCCGATTCAGAGGCCACTGCCCAAGTGGCTTTGTACGTCCACGACTTCAGACCCCTCCTTGCGGGAGGCCAAGTCCCTTCAGTCCGGGCTGCCTGGCTGGTGGGCTTCTCTCGCCTTCCTTACCATTCTACCTTTAAGAGCAGAGAAAAGACCTGTGGACCCGTGGAGAGAGGTGTCCCAGGTGAAGCCCCTCTCTGGCAGCCCCTACCAATAACACCACTTGTGGACCTGCTGAAGGAATCAAAAAACCAGTCATTTTCAGCACACGGTCATGCCTGATTCCAACTCTGGGTTGGCTTTCTGTTCTTTGAGGGAGGCTTAGCATTTTTATACAGTACTTTATTTATAAATTAACATTCTTCTTGATCACAATCACATTGGTTTTTTTCAGCAGCCTCTTAATATAACTGTTGTTACTCCCTTCCAAGGAGCAATATAATGCAGCTATTTCTGAATACAGAAATTGGACTACGACTGACTTGAAATTCCCCTTTGTAATCTCGGTTAATATTAACCCTTTCTTTATTCTGCTACTAGTGTATAAGAATGTAGAGAAAATGCTTAAAACACTGGAGAACAAATTCTTTCCAAATACCTTACAGCAATTCAGAAGTGTGCTTTCACTTCAAGTGAGTAAGGACTTGTTTGATCATTTTTATCTATTCCTTGACTGTCTCTGAATAACTTCTACTTATACAACATTTGTTTAGCCTGGTTGGTGCTATTTTAAAATAATCAAACTTCATTTTTTTATTAAGCCTGACAGTGATTTCCCTCCAAGCAAATTAAAATGCAAGAGGCAAGAGCAGCCCTTTTTGGACAGATGCGAAGTCGAGTAGCACCTTCCTCTACTCCCTGGGGCCCCCTGCTCTCCCTGATGCCCACCTCAGCCCAGAGACCACGTACAAGAAGCCCCAGCCTCACAGGAACTTCAGGCTCCCTCCCTTCATCCAAAGCCTCAAGCCCCAGTGCTAGATCCCGTTCACTTGTAGCCAGGGCACCTCACTGAACTGCCCCGAACTCTGTCTTGAGCCAAGACCTTGGCCATGACCTCAGTTGTCACTGCCTCCCTGGACTCCTCACTGAATTGAGCAGCTCTCAGCGGGTCCTTTCTGCCCTCATCTGGTTACTCCCTGGGACCAACCTGAAGCTACAGACCTCTCTGAGGTTTCAAATCCCATAATGAGCCCCCAAATGAAATACCCTAAAAGTCCATTAAGAATCACCTAAAATGTCAACACAATTTGAAAATGGGCTATTAACACTGCATATGGGAAGTTGACAGTATTTGTGATAAGCAGGAAAAATAACAATGAATACTAATGTCTTTTATTTGTATAGCATGTTAAGAGTTTTAAAGTGTGTTGTAGCACTCTGTTGAGGCAGGTGAAAGGGGTACCACTTTCCCATTTAGCACTTGAAATGCTTGCCTTTGGAAAGCTTAAATGGATGAGGCAAAACAGAAAATAGAATTCAGTTCCTGGACCCACAATGTACCGGTTCGTAAAGGATGCCCCTCAGGAAACCCATCGGAAGGCCGCTGTAAGACATACAGCCTTGATGAACTTGTCCTTCAATGCTGTCCACGTTTTTCCCATGAGGCCTGTAGATCCCCTGCATCTGCCATGAGGGGCCACTCATCACAAATGCATATTCCTAGGCCTTGCCCCGACCCACAGAATCAGAATGGGGGTCGGGTGGGATTTGCATTTTAACTGGCACCCCTAAGAAACTCTGAGCTCACATGAGCTAGGCAGAGTGTGTGAAGAGCCAGTCCCCATTTGAAGAGGAGTTTCCTGAAGGAGCAGTACAGAGAAACGGAGTCAGCATGACGGAACCAGCCACCTAAGTTCACCGCAGTGAAGGGGAGAGTCAGGGACTTAAGGAAGTACCTCTCACTCCGAGCAGCAGCCAATGAGTCAGATGGCATCAAGGTCTACTCACCAATCTTTGAAGCTGAGTCATAGGGTAGCTTCACCCTGGACACAAAGTGCCTGGGATCAAACCCCAGTCCCACCACTTACAAAGTGACCACAAGCAAGTCACTGAATCTCTCTGTGCTTCAGTTTTCACATCTGTAAAATGGCCATAATTATAGTACCTACCTCATAGCATTGTGAGTGAAACTAAATGAGTTTAAGTGGAAGTAAAGCACTTAGAATAGTGCCTCACACAGACTAACTATTGAATGAGTGCATATATTAATAATCTTATGGCTCCTTTTCCCTATTGTAGCTGTTGGAAATGACACACATTGCTAAGAGTTAACCCACGAACTTGGGCTGATGTGATTTCCAGCACCTGGTGCAATAACCAGAATTAAATACTTACTATGTGAAGTATTCAATATGTAGTCAACAAATGATAAAAATGTATGAATCCAATATATTACCTGGTTTGACAATTTAGAAATGAAGCTAGACAGACTCAACCATCTAGTCATTGGACTTGCAGCCCAACCCAGTTCCCAAGGCCTTCACAGTTTGTTCTCAGAAGATGCAAACTATATTTTGTGAGTTTGTTTTGTTTTGTTTTAATAAGCCTTCGTGTAAATTCTAGCAGAGATCAGCATCATTACCTTTCTGGAGGCAAAATAGGTGTCTCCCCTACTAAGAGGCGATTGTCCTTTGCAAACAGGCACTTCATCAACCCTATAACCACCTGCCCTCTGTTTTCCTTCTTGATCCCCTCCTCCTCTAATAGCAGGCCAGCATGCACAAGCCACTTTGGCTGCTTATATCTTCTTAGTACAACACCATCCCTTGGATATGGTGTTGTACCATTGCAATAAATGGAATGCTACTAGAGTTATTGTTCATTTTCTAATGAATAATTGGTGGGCCAAAATTCTATTTGACTACCAAAAAATGTTGATAAGCTTTGAGTGCTTCACTATTTTAACACATGCAAATGAGTCTACCCAGCAGTATTTTAATCGTAATACTATTTTGCAAAACATAAAGAGAAGCCATCAGATTTCACATGGTAAAATGGCAGCCATTTGGAGAGCCACCCATGACGATGTGAAGGCTGAGCTCTTGGAAAGCTGTAGATATTTTTGGCCTGGGTAGGAAAGAGCAAGTTTCCCTAAAAGAAAACACATTGACAACAAAAAAACAGGTTGCTTCTATTGTCAATGCCCTAACAACTTTCTGAAATTAGGTTTTTTATGGGAACCCTTTCTGCATGCTTGATGATGCTGAGACCACCCAAGTTAATTTGATACAAATGTAATTTAAAAGATTCCATGTGTGTTTTACAGAAGATTTGGGTATGTGGGATTTGAAATTTTTTTCTCTATTGCTTTCTTTCTTTCTTTTTTTTTAACCTGGTAAAAGTTCATTAACATATACATGCTTTTAAAAGTGAGGGTTTTTCTGCTTGGTTATCACTCATAATTGAAGCTAACATTTAAAGTAAATGGTTTATAGACTCTCCATGAACATCAACACAAATCAAGAAGTTGGTTCTTCCACTGAAGCATGTGAACATAATTTCAACTGAAGTCCATAGGAGTAATTGAGTAGAGATGTTGGCTAGTACATGAGGCACTTCACTTTATACCTTGGGCCAAGAAAATAAAACTGAATTCTTTCAGAGAAGGTTGATATCAGAGAAGGAATTTGAGTTGTTCGATTGCAACATCCTCTTTTAAAGGATGAGTCAACTGAAGTAGGACCTCCAAGTGCTGTACCCATGACTATAGATAGCTTTTCTGGTTTTCAATAGAATATTTAAAATCAATCACAGATGTTATAAAAAAAGAACTTGTGGGCTGATTCTGTTGAATTTATTTTTATCTATCATTTTTAATTAGCAGATTCTTATTTTCTTGCATGTAATCCCAAGCTCATAACATAAAAGTTCATAGTACTAAAAATAGCCTTGCTTAAATATGTCAGAATTCAAAGATTTGATTCTATATTTTTAAAATCCATAGAGAAAGTAGAGGATGTAAAGTTTGGAGTCAACATTTCTAGGTTCAAATCCCAGGTCTGCCACTGACTCTTTTTGAACTTTGAGAAAGTTGTTTAACATTTTCGTGGGTCAGTTTCTTAAGCTGAACATTTGATATCAGGACATTGTTCCTTGTTTTTCTTTTTTTTTTTTTTAACTTTCCCTTCTTTTTTAAATCAACTGTATGAAAAAAAAGTTAAAAAGAAAACAAACATACAATAAAAGAACATTTCAAAGAGACCATAACAAGGGCGTAAGAAAAAGACAACTAACCTAAGATAACTGCTTAACTTCCAATATGTTCCTACTTTACCCCAAGAAAGTTACATAATATAGCAACATTTCTGTGAATTTGTTCCTACTATATCCATCAGAAATTAACAGACCATAGTCATTCCTGGGCATCCCCAGAACGTTAAATAGCTTATCTGTTCTTCTTGGATTATTGTTCCCCCTTCCTTAATTGCTCTCTACTGCTTGTTCCCCTACATTCTACATTATAAACCATTTGTTTTACATTTTTCAAAGTTCACATTAGTGGTAGCATATAATATTTCTCTTTTTGTGCCTGGCTTATTTCGCTCAGCATTATGTCTTCAAGGTTCATCCATGTTGTCATATGTTTCACGAGATCGTTCCTTCTTACTGCCACGTAGTATTCCATCGTGTGTATATACCACATTTTATTTATCCACTCATCTGTTGAAGGACATTTGGATTGTTTCCATCTCTTGGCAATTGTGAATAATGCTGCTATGAACATTGGCGTGCAGATATCTGTTTGTTTCACTGCTTTCCGATCCTCCGGGTATATACCGAGAAGTGCAATCGCTGGATCGAATGGTAACTCTATATCTAGTTTTCTAAGGAACTGCCAGACTGACTTCCAGAGTGGCTGAACCATTATACAGTCCCACCAACAATGAATAAGAGTTCCAATTTCTCCACATCCCCTCCAGCATTTGTAGTTTCCTGTTTGTTTAATGGCAGCCATTCTAACCGGTGTTAGATGGTATCTCATTGTGGTCTTAATTTGCATCTCTCTAATAGCTAGTGAAGCTGAACATTTTTTCATGTGTTTCTTGGCCATTTGTATTTCCTCTTCAGAGAACTGTCTTTTCATATCTTTTGCCCATTTTATAATTGGGCTGTCTGTACTATTGTCATTGAGTTGTAGGATTTCTTTATATATGCAAGATATCAGTCTTTTGTCAGATACATGGTTTCCAAAAATTTTTTCCCATTGAGTTGGCTGCCTCTTTACCTTTTTGAGAAATTCCTTTGAGGTGCAGAAACTTCTAAGCTTGAGGAGTTCCCATTTATCTATTTTCTCTTTTGTTGCTTGTGCTTTGGGTGTAAAGTCTAGGAAGTGGCCACCTAATACAACGTCTTGAAGATGTTTTCCTACATTATCTTCTAGGAGTTTTATGGTACTTTCTTTTATATTGAGATCTTTGGTCCATTTTGAGTTAATTTTTGTGTAGGGGGTGAGGTAGGGGTCCTCTTTCATTCTTTTGGATATGGATATCCAACTCTCCCAGCCCCATTTGTTGAAAAGACCATTATGACTCAGTTCAGTGACTTTGGGGGCCTTATCAAAGATGAGTCGGCCATAGATCGATATCAGGACATTGTAAGAATTAAATAAGGTGAACTTTGAGAAGTACTGAGTATGTGGTAAAATAATGGTGATGGTATAGGGAGGTATTTTCTGCGGAGGATTCTTGAGCCCCCGAGGGTTCCAGGTGTACCAAGAAGCCCAGACTACTATTCACCCATGTTATAGATTTGTTCTCAGTTTTTGGCTAAGAACACAAGTGTGCTGGTTCGGATGTATTATGTCCCCCAAAAGACCATGTTATCTGATGCAATCTTGTGTGGACAGAGATATCTATGTTGATTAGATTGTAATTCTTTAAGTGTTTCCATGGAGATGCGACCCACCCAACTATAGGTGATAACTCTGATTAGACAATTTCCATGGAGGTGTGGCCCTGCCCATTCAGCGTGGGCCTTGATTAGTTTACTGGAGCACTATATAAGCTCAGACAGAAGGAGTGAGCTTGCTACAACCAAAAGGGACACTTTGAAGAATGCACAGGAGCTGAGAGAGGAGCTGCAGCTTACAGGGCAACATTTTGGAGATGGCCTTTGAAAGCAGACTTTTGCTCCAGAGAAGCTAAGAAAGGACAAACACCACAAGAGCAACTAAGAGTGCCATGTTTTAGCAGCTGCGGCCTAGAGAGGAACATCCTGGGAGAAAGCCATTTTGAAACCAGAACCGTGGAGCAGTTGCCAGCCACGTGCCTTCCCAGCTAACAGAGATTTTCCGGATGCCATTGGCCATCCTCCAGTGAAGGTACCCAATTGTTGATGCAATACCTTGGGCACTTTATGGCCTTAAGACTGTAACTTTGTAATCAAATAAACCCCCTTTATAGAAGCTGATCTATTTCTGGTGTTTTGTGAAAAAGCAGCATTAACAAACTAGAACAAGAAGGAAGTCACATCTCTCCATCACAGTGAATTACTTCACATTTTGACAAGGATAGAACTGGAAGAATTGATGATCCAAACAAATGGAGAGAGGAAAGCTAAATCAAAAGTTTCATGGATCTGTCAACCATAAAGGAAAAGAATGGGGATTAGCAAAATTTTAATATGGTTTACTCAACAGAGGAAAATATTGAAAGAAAGATGTCCCTAATTTAAGGACAGGGGGCTAAGTGTCAAATCTAGAACATTCAGAAAAGGTGTGTCATAAAGGAAAGACAACTCTTGGGTAAAGAAGCTCTATCCAAGGTTTTTTCAGGCAAATCAAGGAAAAGCAGGAATGAGAGCTCAGAGAAGAAATGTCTCAGGACATATCATCAGGCACAAGTTCAAGTAATGGCCTTTGGCTCAGTATCAAGCAAAGCATACCATAGAAAAGGATTCTCTCTAATGCATCATGTGGCTTGTGTCATCAGAATGAGGTTTGGAAAACGTCACAATAAAGTGAAGAAGAATATCTAAAACAAATGAAAGAAGAGTTTCTTCAGGAAAAGTCTACATCATTCTGAAGCCTCAAACTGAAAGCACATCTAGGACATACTAGACTTCACCTTTCATGGTTGAACTCTCCAAATAAAACTTGTTGAAATTTGTAATAGTACATATGCAAAAGTAAATTCATTTTAAAGATTATGAAATAAAATAATAGTATTTAGTACACTACCTTGCACATAAATTATATCCATTAAATGAGAACATTATTATGCTTACTACATAAATAGATCAGTAGTCCAAAAACAATTTTTACTGACATAATTTTATTCCCTCTCTCTGACTCAAATCCCCAGGCTTCAGTTTAAGTCCATTTAATCATTAGCACAAAAGAGCATAAGGAGTCTAACAGTGATATTAATATTTCCAACTGTGAAGCTCATAATATGAGTTTTTCTAACTCTTATCAGAGATTTTTCAATCCATTGGTCTCTTTTCTGGACTCTGTCCTAAATTCTTTCTTTTCTCCCTAAGCGCTTTGCAAAGCATTCATCACTCTAAACCTACCTACTTACTGCACCGTTCATTCGCATAAATTCACCCTATTACCAATTTTTTTTTTTTTTTTACCTTATCCACCACATAGTTTCCAATTTATCCACTCCTTTCTCCTATTCAGTTATTCATTCATCTTCTAAACTTGTTTTAATTCAGTGGTTCTCAAACTTTTGGTCTTGGGACCCCTTTTAAAAGAACACTTCAAAAAAAATTACTGAGGATGCCAATGAGCTTTCATTTATGTGGGTACATCTATTGGTATTTATCACATTAAAAGTTAAAACTGAGAAATTTTTAAATATTTACTTGTTGATGTGCTTAAAAATAACAACAAAAAAGCCACTGGCTTTACATTAATATAAATAATATTTTTATAAAAATTAACTATACTTTTCAAAAACAAAGCAAAACAAAAGCAATGAGAAGAGTGACATTGTTTCACATTTTTTGCAAATCTCTTTAGTATCTGATGCAATGAAAGATAGTTGGATCTGCTTCTGCATTCAATTTATTGTGATATATTGTGTTGACTGAAGTAAATTAAGAAAATGTGGCCTCATGCAGATATATGGTTTGAAAATGGAGAAGTATTTTCATAGCCTTTTCATGTAATTGTGGATTTTCTTCTTTGACACTACACAACATCTGAAAAGGGTAGTTTCTTAAATGTTGGTTGCAATATGAAATGTGAAACCACATTGGTGAAATATTTGTAATGTTACATTACAATCAATAGATCTATCTTGCACATTAAATGGATCTATTGCCATGCATGATTTTGTAACATTATGCATTAGTCATGTGGAAAATATTGTTTCCCTAAGTTATGCAGATCTTCCAAATGTTGACACATTTAATTATACAATATCAAAAAATTGCATTTGTTAATATCACCACCGATCTCATCACAAAAGTCTTTAAGTATTGTGAAGCTGTCAAGTTTATGGTGGTGGATACAAGTTTTCCAAAATTCTAATTTTACTTGAAAACTCAAATTTTATCATAGGCAACAAATACTGTCAGTTGTTTTCCTTCAAGTGACAGGTTCACTTTTTCTCATCTTTGAGAAAAATGTCTGCCAAATACGCAAATCTGAATAACTGGATTTTCTGCCAGTCGTTCTCTCAAGTAAAAAGGGTGTTCCATTAGGAAAAAAAAAAAGTGGCTAGTTCAGTTCACAACTCAAACAATCTCACAAGTACTTTTCCCCGAAGTGGCCTTGATGCTTCGGTAAGCCGCAGAACTGCTTTATGTGTACTTCCCAGTCAGTCATACAAAATGTTAAAAAGACATGTACTCAAGGGCTGAGATTTAATAAAGTTAATACTTTTTAGTGCTATGTCAGCAGCATAGCAGTGAAGACTACATGATTGCCAGTAGGGTTTGGTGCCACTGGCTTCACTTACGCCGTGGTGCCAGCGGTATATCCCACACTTGAGAACTGCTGTTTTACATGTCTCTGCAAACTTCTTAAAACCACAATTTCCCTTCCTGATGAGAGCCTCAAAAACTGAGATTTGATAAAAGTGCCCCCCCTTTAAACTTGTGCACATGGATAACTCCCCCAGTCTCTCCAGATTTTGTATTGACTTCATAGTTGATATTTAAGTACTGATATGAAGTAGTTAAAGGATATAAACTCTTGCTGATTGCTTGATTGATTTTTTAAAAGTTTTAAAAATCAACTGCACATTTACAAGTTGGAGTACACCTGGCTTACGGGTTCCAAGTGACGGACTCATTAAGGAGGATGTTGAAAAATTGAAAGGTGCCCAGAAGAGGTCAGCTGGGTTAGTGGATGGACTGAAATCAGTCTATTCGTGTGAACTAAAAAATGTTCAAGCAAATATCTTGGATGCCATCAAATATCAGAAATATTGTGTTGTGTGGAAAAGAAATTAGACACCTCTCTACTAGTCCCAGGAGGCCAGAGAAGAACCAATGAGTAAAAGTTACATAAAGATTAACTTCCATTCAACATTTTTAAAAAGTACATATTTTCTAAAAATTCTCTCTATGCACCTAGATAATGAATTATGTTGGAAGCAATAGTCAACATGCCCAACAGAGGCTAGCAGATACCAAGACCTAGAAAGGGGGAACTGAGACACCAGTGCATGAGAAAGGGCATAGAGAAGCGTGTTTGCAGAAGACTCACTTTGGAAGCCTCATAATTTTTCTACAGTTTGCCTGCTTGTTTTCCCCCTCTGCATGAAGAAATAGATCTGCATGCAGAGCTAGACCACAACTGGGAGTACTTATCAGGTTGCATTACCTTGGAACACTTTCACCTCTGAGGGTTCCTATCCTTTTGATAACAGGGTTTTGATCGTGGTATCCTTGATGATGCTGATGAAAGTCATGGAAACACATGTACAACAGCACAAAAACACATGTACACAATTTCAAGACGATCATAGACCCCAAGGTTAAGAAGAACCAGATGGATGAGTTCTTAAGTCCTTTCCAATTCTCATACTCTACAATTCCATAAATGTTAGGCTTTAGAGAGCCTTAATAAGACATTATTTTCATAATTCTTTATGTAAAAAGAAATGATCAATGAATTAAAATTAGTTAGGTGGGGATCATTCATTCTTCTGTATGGCCAAATCAAGGTATCACTGTCCACTTAGATAGCATGGAGGAAGGGAATTATGTCCATAGTCAACTGGGTTTAAAAAGTCCCGATGGTGTGGTGGAAAGACATGGAAGCTAAGAGTAAATTACATAGAGCCAGGACTTGTACAGGGACCAAATGTCCTGTCCAGTTGTATTGGATGAGTCATTAAACTCTGTCTATAAAATATAACTGTATGTTTTCAAACTCCTCACCAAAATGTTGTGCCTACAAAGTAACATGGCATTTGTAGAAATGTTTGGAATTTTTCCTTCTCATAAGGCTCTACCATTGTTAGGATTTATTAAAAATTTGTTTGAATGTTTGCCTTGAGAAACTATTTGCTAAGAGAACTGAAGATTTAGTTGGGCAAAAAGGAAATGCAACTAAAACTGTGTAATTAGAGTGGCACATTTAACAGTGACTCATTAAATGTTCTTTGATAAATTCACCCCTTTATCTTAGTTATGTCTAGCAATGAGGACCAAGAAATGGCTTGAAGGCCTCATGGGCCGAAGTGACAGTAAATAGTTGCTAAGTTGCAAGAAAATGCAATGGGGGAGGGGCAGTGGGGGAAGGAAGAAGAGCTTCTGGGATTGATGTTTGATCTGCCCATATTTAACATCTTCATTAATGATCTGGAAGACGGGTAAAGAGCCTGTTAATTAAATTTGCAAATGAGACTAAATTGGGAGTTGTTGTAAACATGCTCAAGGACAGAGAAGTTACATGAAGGCACCTTGAGAGGCTGGAAGGGTGAGCCTGAACAGAAAAAGCCAAAAAGCATGTGTGTATGTGTATGTGTGTGTATGTGTGTGTGTATTTTAGAAGGAAACAGTGGCGAGAAACAGTCAGAGCCCAATGCACGCACATCTGCATTCCTTGTTCCTTCGTTCATTCATGTTTTCATTCTCTCAATGTTTATTTTCACTCACACAATGGGTGTCTGCCAATATGGCTGGGTGGCGTTCACTTCCTTACACCTTGCAGCCTGCTCTCTGGTTCTGCCCAAGGGCTTTATTTTGATTAGAGAACAAGCCAGAAGCACCCCTCAGCCAATGACAAATGGGGGTGAGGGCTGGTAGAAAAATACCCCACCTCTTGACCCTCAATGTGGATAACTTTGAGGTGTGACCTACACTGTCTCCCAGCATTCCCCAGCAAGACTGAGCTCCCGTTGCCAACAGGGAATTGGCTTGAGGTCACACAATTTATTGGCTTCCTGTCACTTCCCAACTCACACCAGTGTTGAATGGGATAGTGTCCTAAGCAAATAACTTGCCCTCAAATCCTTGTCTCAGAGTCTCCTTCCGGAGAAACCAAAACCAAGATATTTATCAACTGTTTTTCATCTGCTAAGCACTGTGCTGTGCAATAGGTTCTTGCCCTCAAGAAGCAGGCTCAATTAGCTACTCAAATAAGGAATGTCAAATAGATGTTACCATGTGTAATAGCCTCGGGTCAGTTATATGAAGGAAGGAAATCTTAATTTCTAACTCTTCAATATGATGGACATTTCCTTCGTCAACTGACTTCACTGAGTTCTCCACAATATTTCTGTTTTAATGCCTTCCTTCTCCATTTCTGCTGCCCCATTTAGTGAGGACTCTAAATGCCCCATATGCCTCAGCCTTAGATTTGGGATTGATGGCTTCAGTCTGTCCTACACAGAGCAGCAAAAACCATCCTTCCCTCTGCTCCCACTCTGATCATATCACAGCCCTTTGTATAACCCTATAATGATACCCACCTGCCTCTGATGTTCATTAAAACTCTTAATCAGGAACATGGGTTTATCCATTGATCTCCATTTTTCTGCCCATACCAGCCCACACTTTTGTCCTGGTGAAGCAAACTACTTCTCTCTGAATCTGAACTATTTGCTCCCATTCTGAAGTTTCACTTCTGGGGGGGTGAGTCCTAAAACTAATAAACTGCTGCCAATCTTTCCTATACAGTGTTAGACATCATGTGCTCAGCCATCCCCAGAACCCTACAGTGTGACTCCTTCCCTCACCAACGGAGTGAAGAGGAGGTTTCAAAACATCACTCATGTCATTTCTTATCTTCTTCTTCAGGTCATTTCTTGTCCCTGTGGAACCTTGCTTAAAAATCCTGTCTCTCATAAAATCTTTCTAGATCATCTGTTTCTAACATACTGGGTATACGTTTCATATGCTCATAAGCCTAGCTCATAGAATTTTTTATGAGGATGTAATTGAACCATGTATGGAAAAAATGCTTTATAAATGATAAAAAGACTACACTATCATCAATATGAATCCGTTATTTGTATTATTCCTGCTTCTTTGTTCATTTTGTGATAAGGGCAATGACTGTGTTTTCTCCTTTCATTTTACCTGTGGGCCATTTAAAATTGAATACTTTCTTAAGACAAGGGCCACATCTATTTATTTTACAATTTTCGCTAGCTCTGTTCAGCACCTTAGAATGTGTGCAAAACGCTAATGACCAATTGGCTATTCTATGGCAAATGAACACCATCTCTAGGCTTCTTACTAAGAAGAGTGTCACAGGTTGTATTTTCCAAAGATGGCTGCACCAATTAGATAGATGGAAAAAGGAAGAAAGGAAGGAAGAAAAAAAGAAAGACCCCCACATGCTCTTTTTATAATATGATTGCCATTCCTCCCACTGACAGGTAGTTTCTTTCCCTTCCCTGAGCAAGATGTAACTGCCCCCAAAAGAAGAGAAGTAAGAGAAGTGAAGCTTCCAACACTCAGTGATAATAGACAATATGGCTCCCACCTCTCTGGCGCTCTCTCTCTCTCTCTCTCTCCCTGTCTTTCTCTCTGCACTCATCCCAGTTACAGCTCAACCAACAGGTAACATGAATTCCCAGATAGATGATTTTGGCCCCAGCCTTTCAGCTGCCCCAGCTGAAACAGAAGAGAGCAAAGACAATCCACACCTGCTGAGCCCTGCCCATAGTGCTGATTTGTGAGCAAAAGAAATGTTGCTATTTTTTTAAACCGCTAAATTGTGGGTTAGTTTGTTACACAGCCATAGTAACTGGCACAAAGTGCATTTTAGTGAGTCAGTGAGATACATACGGACAGGGTATCCAATATACTATTGGAAATATCACGTTTGGAACTTGTAGGCGAGGCCAGAGCCAGAGCTCTGTGGGAGATGGTTTAATACAAAAAAGTAGGTAAGATGGCCCAGAAAGAACAGGCCAAAAAAATTTGAGGCTTGGGGAACACCCACATTTACAGAGAACGTTGAGGAAGACAGCATCCTTCAGCTCTCAACTCAGATAACTGACACCTCAGATGAGATCAAATCCTTCTCGTAAATGATCTCTCAGCACCCTACACATTTCCCTTGGAAAAGTCATATCACAATAGCTATGTATATCCCTACAGCCTAACATACAATGAAGGGTAATAAATACATGAATATGCTAAATGCTATATCAAATACGATGAAAACTGAAAATTTCCCACTGGATTTGGTAACTAGTACATCTGTGATGACCTTGACAAACAGAGATTTCATACAGCAAAGAATAAAGAAGCCAGGCCATGATGAGATGCTGAATTTAACTGCGTTTCATTGATACTGAAATCCACATGCTTTGCTCCAAGCCCCGATGGATGGTCCAACTCCAAAAAGTCCATGTTTGTAGAAAAGATCTAGGAAGTTATTGTGACTGACTGTTCAAGTGAACATTAAACATTTCTCTCCACAACAAATAAAGATTGTCCTTAACTTTATTTCCAGTTTGACTTGGAGACTTAATGATTTTTCCAGAAATATGATATCATAGAGATGTGGGTTTTGATCACTAAACAAATTACTGGAACTTTGGTGACAGGAGGAAAAGGTAAGACTCTGAAGAATTATCTTAAGCAATTCATTTTAATATGCAAAAGAGTTACTAAGAAGATGTATTTCTAAATATTAAGCCTAAGACTTGGTGAGCAGCCATAGCTGTAGTTCTACTTGTAAGCACAAAGATTTAGTCCACTTTAAGGTATTGCCCTCTAAGCCTTTCCAGTTACTGAAATGAAGCCAAAGCCTGGGCCAGTACCAGCAGCAGACAGAGCCTTCCCAGACTCCTGGGGCACATCAGAGTAGACATGCCCAAGAGGGCTTAGACAGGACAGGCCCAAACCTAGCCGCAGGTCCCATCCCAGCACGACGCATGGCTGGTGCTTCTTCAAGGTTTCCAAATGAAAAGAATGATAGATTCTTATGGTTCAGAATGTATTACCACTAATCTTATTTTGGCCCATTGGGCCCTTCCTTAGAATACTGTCTGCCTCTTCATTATCATTCATTAGAGTTTATTGGGTATCTTATATCCTTATTTAGTGTACCAAGGTGTCCTAAAGGTTCTCTCGCATGCCCACAGCTTTCCTACAACTATTAGGGTCCGAAGGGTGCAAGAAGAGTCAGGAGAAGTCTCAAAAGTGGAACCATGACTGCCATAAAATGTTGTGGCCCCATTAGAAGCATGAAGAAAACTATTAGAGGCGAAATGTGTGTGATGAAGCAGTAGACCAGTCAAGTTGCCAGTAGGAGGTCTAGAATGGAGTTTCTCCTCTAATATGTGACTGATAGAGTAAATATGGCCATATATCTGTAGGTTTGGGGCAACAGATAAAGAATGTGGATATAAAGGCCTTGGCACCTTCCAAAATCATAATAAAATCAAAGGACCACAATTATGGGCCAGGTTTACTAGATAATCTGTGAAAGTGGAAGATATCTTTGGCAAACAAGATAAAAGAATTAGTGCTGAGAGGGAACTGGTGCAAAGTGTGAAATGTGCCATTTTTCTGGTACCCACCATGAACCACTTGTCACGGCCATGGGTTGGGGGAAGGCCAGAGTTGAAGTCCTTTTTGTTGACACTGGTTCAGAGGCATCTACTGGCTTTGATCTGGGGACAAATGTTTATGGACAAGGTTATATGAACATGTAATTTGGAGACTTCCAAAGTTCTCACAGGCTACATTCAAGTGTTTTGAAGGCCATGGTGTAACAGAAATCTCTTCCTGGAGTGGGAACAAAGATAGAAATCAAGAGAAACTGGCAATTCTGGAAATTAAATAGCTTTCATTTTGTGTTTGAAGGCATCAGCTTTGATAGCACAAAGCAAGACTCATGGTTTACCTGACTGAAATTTGACTCAGAGTCAAATCCTCTGCCAAAGTCAGGGCCACACCTAGGAACAACACAAACCATTTCCCTTTTGGAGAAGTGGAGTGCATAACAACAATCTATGATAATTTCAGGAATCAATGGTCACCCTGGATTGTACAGGGGCGTCATCCATTCCAGGACCACTCTGATTCCTTGCCTGGTATCACACTATTGCCTTGGCTGGATTCTCTGTGACCAAAGAATTTTACCTCCAAGCTCTTAAACCTGAATTTCTTGTGATGGCCCTGGAGATGATATGCTTTGTATGGGCCAGGACTGCCAGGCCAAGGCCAGATCCAAAGCCAGATCCAGCAAATAAATCTAGACATCAACTATGTTCCATAAACACAGGATTTCTTTCATTAAATATTCAAAGACTTTGGTGGCAACACCAAATATCAAATGGACTAATTTCAGAGCTGGAGACCACTATCCATCATAGGGTTTTTACAGGGACACAGGGGACATTTACAAGAGTAAGCTAGGTACCTTTATATGAGCTTGAACTAATTTTAGTACCAAATTCAGAAATGTCAGTCAACTGGGCCCACCCTTCCACTTAGACACCTGTTTCAGAAGATACAGTATAGTACAAACAATGGTTTTCAGAGAGTGATCTCTGAAATAGCAACATCAGCATCACCGGAGAATTTGTTATAAATTTAGCTTCTTGGGCCCTACCCCTGCCCTACTCAATCAGCAACTTTGGGAATGAGGCCCAGCAACCTGTGTTTTATCAAGCCCACCTGGTGATTTTGATACATGCTAAAGTTTGAGAACCACTGGTATACCACGACTGAACCCAGACTCACACATATCATGGGACCTTGGGTAAGTTACACACATCTCCTACTCTCAGTTCCCTCATCCATGAAAAATGGGATAACAGTAATAAAACCTTCACTAGACGATTGTTGTGAGGATTAAACACGTTTGTTAAGCACCTAGTGCCTAATCTCTCACACCCCAGCTTCAGAGTAAATATTCATTCCTTTTCTTCCCTCCTTTTCCCCTAAGACTCTCAGACTGAAGTTCAAGGAAGCCTTCAATTCCCAGGATATGGCTCTAGTGGAAACTGAGGATTGATTCTGCTTTGTCCTATGGATTTCACAAGGAGAGATTCCTGTGACAAGTACACTCTCAGGTTACTGTCTAAACCCTCTGATCAGACTGGGAGAGACAAGGTAACAGAACATACTGACAATTTAGGACAGCATTGCTGGTAAAATAATAATAATAATAATAACAATAATAATAAATCTTTGGCCATATTGAGTCTTTCTATCTCAGGTAACTGCTTAATTTTCCACCAGCTTATTTATAATCAAGAACATATCTGAGAAGCTACAGCCTACACAGCCTACACGAATGGCAGCAAATTTCAAGATGAGGCCAAATCTCCAAGGCACTGACC
The DNA here is from genome assembly GCF_015220235.1 of Choloepus didactylus. Lineage (NCBI taxonomy): Eukaryota > Metazoa > Chordata > Mammalia > Pilosa > Megalonychidae > Choloepus > Choloepus didactylus. Next base: position 23,981,375 of record NC_051322.1, on the reverse strand, counting down.
CCATTTGTCTGCTCTTAGGAAGGTACCTCTTTTGACTATCTTAATGTTGTATAACTTAACCACATGCCCCTGGCATCCTCAGCACACACATGAAGGGCTGATTCTTGTATTTCTTATGCTCAAAAGAAAGGCATCATGTCTGTTTCTCAATGTCCCAACCACAGAAAGAGGCATTCTAATCTCATAATATGTCATGGGACAAGCAACCAAACGTCATCTCAGTAAATATCAATGGAGACAAAGTGACTAAAGAAACCAAAATCCCATGAGACATATGAATTACACTAGACTCTGCAGGGTGACAATGGGAAAAACCTACATCTGAGGAGAGTTTTTCAGAGAACTGAAAACATTTTACAATGATGTGCCTTGTGCATGCTAAATTTACTAGTGGGTAATTGAATCCAGTCTTAGCAGAATTCAGGCTGGACTGTAGCGCCCCTACCCAGTGGACACTATTCTTCCCATCACTACCAAATAAGCTTCCCCCAACGTTCTGTGTCAACAAGAAAATATAGCAGCTTCAAATCCAAACTCTGATGGGCCAGATAGAGGTTATCTCTAAAACACTGTAACTAAAAATATGTCTTTCCATAACATGGAGAGATAATCCACATCACAAGATTTATTTTTTTAGAATAACAATGATTTCAGCAGGAGCGCTATATCATACAGTGGAATTCAAGCATCCTTTTCAAATATACTCAATTTGCAGCACCAAGGGCATTGAATTCATCTCTGTGCTTGAACCTTAAGAATGCTTGTGAGAAAAAGAAAACAAGTGGTTAAAAAGGTCCATAAGAATGTAAAACATGCAATTCCATAATTGTAAACCATGAGAATGATAGGACATCAACATGATAATGAAGCAAAGGAGAAGGTTCCATCATCCCTGGCTTAGAAAACACATTTAACAAATGAAAACTGGATAAAAACAGAACTGCTTTAAACTGCTCTGGGGAATTAAAGAAGTCACCCATGCAACATATTTTGTTTTCATGTTTCTAATTGGTTAAATTTGGTAATTTATATTTGAAAACTGTAACTGAGAAACAAGCCTAGAGTCTTCCAACTTAAAATTATATCCAGATAACAGTTCCAGACCCAACACCATCAGCCGTTCCCCAAAAACACCTATGAAGAACCAGAAGATGAACCACCACAGCAATAAGCAAACTGGGGTTTGCAATCAAACTCTTAGCAGAATCTTGAATGAAGTTCTACTTATTAAGAAGCAGAGCAAACTAGATAGAAAAAAACCACTTTGTGACCCACTTTTTAGTTCTGGGCCTAGTTGAAAATATGTCCCCATAGTTCACCAAGTTTCAAGAATTCCATATCAGTGACAATTGCAAAACTGGATGGCTGCCTCTCCACTGTGGGGGTGCTTTGCAAGGTTAGCAGTGTACTGATTGGTGGCCTCCACTCCAATCAATCCCTCTCTTTACACCTCCATCCAAACAGCAATAATAATATCAAAGCAGCTAATGTTTAAAATTTACCATGCATTGCACTAAATGCTTTACATGCATCACTTTACTTAAACCTCACAACACCCCATAACAGTAGCACTTTTACCTTTCTTTTAGGAAAATGAGGTTCAAAGATATGAAATAATTTACCAAACTTTACACAGCTGGTCAGAAGTAGAACCAGGGTGTGAACTGAGATTACAAGACTCTGAAGCAAGTAACTACTGAATTATACCACAGCCCTTATATGATATTTGTCAAGAAATACAGAGGAGCTGGAGTAGAATTTAACATCACAGGGATATTGTCTTCCTAAATGATATGCTAAAAGAGGAGACAGAGAAATGGAGAGCTCAAGTAGCAATGCATGCTGGGAATTTTCACTTCTACACATCCCGCCAGTTCAGGATAACAGAACTTAGAGGCATGGAAAGAGGTTTCCATCTCAATCCAGAAAAATCATCCTGTAAATGCAATCCAGCTAGACCGCTGAGATGTGACCAGTACTAGTAAACAAAGGCAAAGGTAAGTGGTGCAGCCTTTCTATTTGAGGGTGAAACAAAAAGAAATGTAAAACATGAAGAATAAGAGAAAACTGAATAAAAATGGGAAGAACACATCATTATAAAAACTCAGAGGATGAGCAGACTTCCAGAAATATTTATTATAAAAACTAGAATCGGTAAAAATGGTCTGAGATTCTCATTTACAGGACAATCTGGTTTCTATGAAGCAAAAAAGATATCACTAAAGAGATAACTTGTTGAGGTAAAAAGTTGGCAGGATGAGAGTAAAAGTGATGGAGGTCACATAGAAAAAGTTTCAGGAATATTTAAAAAGCAATAACAGAATACAAAACTATATAAAAGGCAATAAAGAGTATAATAGACATTGCAGAAAGTCAAATCAGAAATAGAGACCAAACTTTACTAGCTCTCCTAAATTTCAGGCAAAGATCAAAATGATGGGAGAAAACATAAAAAAAAAAAAAAAAAACCACATAACAGAGATCCAAATAAAGAAAATAGAATGATTGGAATAAACACAATAACCAAAGTCATAGTTAAAAAATCTGAGTATGTAGATTAAACAGTTCACCATGATCCAAGAAAAGCAGTGGGAAAAAATAACCCTCCAACACATATGGATCCATCCATAAGTGTACAACTACAACATAAAGTTTAAAGTATTACACATTTGTAGGTAGAAAAAAAATTTACACACAAAGAAATAAAGGTCAAGCTGACCTCACACTTTGTAATACTAAATGCTAAAAGACAACGAATAAAACATTTTGAGGAGGATGAAGTTATAAACCAAGAATATTATACCCAGCCAAGCCATCTTTCTGAGTAATGGATCAGAAATATAGTGTTGGAGAAGCAAGGGGTCTGGTAATATATCACCTATTTGCTTTTCTTTTAAAATTAGGAACTCCACATAAGGAAGTCATATTGTAAAAGGACTGGTGACCTGTCTTGTGGGACATTACCTCAGAGAAGCAAACCTGGCTGAACTAACCTGCCTGCAACAATCATTAGAGGTGTTGGGGGTCCGTCTTTCTCTCACTCTGGATAAAGCTTAAAACACAAACAATTTTATAATGAATTGTTACCCTTAATTATTCGCGTTTAAGAAACCACTCTGGAAAAGAAAATTCAGAAATTCTAACAAATATAAGAGTATCATTGTACAAAAACACACCCACCTACTCCCCAAGAAAAAAGACTGAGGGAAAGAAATTCTGTGGTTGTCTTTGGTGGACAGAATATTTTTCCTTTTTCAAAAGAAATTCATCACATTTCCTTTCATGAGCTCATATGATTTAGTTACAAGTAAACTATTTACAAGAGAAAATAGCATATTCAGAATTCATCTAAAAGGGTCAGTACCTTTGGTTTTGCCCTACCGGTGTTAAAGCTTTCCAAGTATCTCAAACAGGAAGTAAGACCCTGCGTCTGGCTGGCTGGGTTCTCAGCACACTGACTATGAGCTACAGGGCTTGACAAGATGATCTCCATGGCCTCTACTCAAAAAGGCAATGATTCCTCTGTTTGAGGAAGCTTGCCCCAAGCAGCTGGGAGGCAAGTCTTGTCGACTGTGGTGCATTTCAGAAGCTTGCTTATCCTAATGTTTAAAACAACTTTTATTTTTCTAATTACAAGAATAGCCCAGCTTATGTCATAAATTTTGGAAAACTCTAAAATAAATAAGTAAATAAATAAAGGAGACGATAGAAAATCTCCTATGGGACTCACAATTCCCAGTCGTGATTTTTCATTTCCGAAATTGCTAGGAGGCAAGTCATTTAAAGATGCAGGACAGCACATCCCAAGGGCTTGCCACAGTTTCCATGGCTCCACTTTGGAAATGAGGCAGAAGGACCTATGTAAGCTAACACTCAAGAATTTGAGGGCTCCTCATCTGAGCTGTCCACGCACTCCAAGAGCAAATAGAATCACTATGTTAACACCCACGGAAGCACTTTACAAACTGGCCAGGATTATACAAATATGTCTTGTAATTATTCTGGGGACAAAATGGGTTGGAGTTTTGGTATTGTCATGACTGCACAAAGGGGAATTGGTTTCTAAGGAGCATTTTCTAAATTTCCTGCCGTTGGAGGTGTTGCTGCAGTTTGGGCTTTCCTCGGTGGTGGCAGCCTGCTCTCTGGCATTTCTTCTCCACAGGGATCTGGCAGGGCCCACGGGTGAGCCTGGCAGGCACACACATCGCATCGTCTCGGGAATTCGCTGCTCCCTTCACGGCACTGCACACTTAGGAATGGTGCTCATATCTGTTTCAACCTTAAACGAGAACATTAATGCTTCATTTTAAAGCACAGCACAGTCAGCAAGACTTGCCTCCCAGTAGAGTGCGGCAAGAGCTCAAAAGTATTGCACAAGTATATGTCAGTGTGTGTATGCATATCTCCTAATCGCTATGTACAACATTTATCCTATCACGATGTAAAGGGTGTGAGAGTAGAGGCTCTTGAGAAAGGGCTGAAGAGGAAAGGTTGTGAGGTGTCAGGGTGTGAGACATCAGAGTAGAGAGATTTTTGTCAGCTCGCTTTCCTAGGATTGTAGCCTAGAATCCATCACTCTGGAAACCCTTTCCTTCCTTGGCTTACTCTCACCTAGTTTTCCAGCCCCCTCCCTGGCCATTCCTTCCCGGTCTCTTTACTCACCCCTCCTTCTCTGCTCAGCCTCTAGGTGTTAGAGTGACCCAAGCCTATGTCTTCAGATGATCCAGGCGCCTGACGGTTTACCACTGTGCCCACACACTGATAACCACGCCTGGCAACTAGTAGATGCTTGGTAAGTATTTTTGAATGAATGAATGAAAGAATTGCTGACAAACTCGCTATTTCCTTAACCAAACATTCCAACACGCTTCCATACAACTCATCCTCATTCCCAGAGCCCACCACCACAGCAGGACATTTCATGGAACAGGATTCATGGGTCCCCCTGTAGCTCTAGCCCCAAGGACTCTCCCTACCCTTTGTGGGGCTGCTGAAAGCAGTGTGGAAAATGGATCAGTGGTCCCAGAACTGGCTCTCAAAGCAGGATCCACCACCAGGCTCTTCCTTATTCTTCCAAACCCCTTGCAACCAGAAGAATTATAGTGTCTTGTCAGGGAGTATTTTCCCAACTTTAGTCAAGGAAAGCTATATGTCCATCCCAAATACAGCGAGCTTCTGCAAAATCCGCCCAATACTTTGCCTCAATTGGAAAACTCCAAAAAAAAGTCTGTAGAATGGAGTCATATAAAATTGCTAATTTCAGAAGTATATTATCAGCCTCGTTCCCCCTCACTGAGGTGGGTCTAATAATACAGACAGGATTTGATAAACTAATGCACAAGGAAGGGTCTATGACAACACCTGAAAAGACATTATTAAATTTGAGTCTTTACACCCCAGTTTCCAGAGTTCATTTATGTTCTCTTATCAGGAAAACAGTAAACAGAAAAGCTACAGGAGTTGCCATTGGAAAAGGAGACTGAATTAGTAGAGAAGGGAGGTCTTCACTGGAGACTGAAAATGACCACTCAGCCAAGTAGTAATGGGAGGAGAGCAGGATGGCTACTGGGCCTCATAAATAGTTCTCTACCCCCACCCACCCCTCCCCGAGTCATGCTGAGAGAAATCTCAGCATGCCCAAGAATAGTTTTTGGGAGGCCAGGACTCGGGCAAAGCATTGCTGTACCCCGTGAATGAAAGCCTCCTTTAAGTTTGCATCCTGGGCACCTCTCTTGCTCACCCAAGTCCGGGCCCTTCCCAGAGGACACCAACCTCTGAGGACCACATTGCAAAACCCTAGGAGCTCTTCCCCCACGTCCCCCATGTCTCTCAAGCCCTGGGACACCAGTTCCCTACACAGTCAGCATTTGTGTGCCAAAAACCAAGACTAATATGACAGCAGAGCAGTGCTGCCCACAACATAGCCAAACCACCAGTTGAATATTGTTATATTCCAATTAATGTTTTACTACAACTCAGTGAGAGTATCTTTCCTTTATTCCAGATTTCCCTAGGGTGCTCAAAAGGGGAAATACAAGAACCCAGAAACAATCCACAGAGCTAATTACCTGGGAAATTCACAAAAGAGCACACCTGGTTTGGGTGTTACACCTGAAAGTACGTAATCACCCAGATCACAACAGTCTTTAAAATTAATGAATAGGAGCTATCAGCAAGGGAAGAAAACTCCCACAGAGGAGCATGGCTCCCAACAAAGAATGACTTTATTAAGGATCAGTAACCCACAACTTCTTCTATGGGGATATGAAAATAGAGAGATTTTATTTCCTTCCCATTTCCTTTGTTTTGTGGGTTATTCCTGTATCTTTGGGATGAGTGGGGGTACAAATTGCAATGAATTAAAGTATCAGATATGCTTAAATCAGAAGCAATCTTAGGCCTCAGCAAGCCCAGCACCTTCATTTTAGCTGAGAAAATGTCCCAGAGGAACATTTTTTTAAAATTATTACTAATTTGCTTCTACTTTTTTACCCAATTCCAATTCACTGTAGGCTATAGAGACTCTTTTAATATACACAAGTGTCCTTTCGTGAATCTTAATTGAACAAAATTATCTTCTTAAGCTCCTCCTAAAGGTGGGGGAGCCAAGGCCCAGCCGGGAGAGGTGGGGAGAAAAAAGCACAGGAAAGAGGCAAGTTCGTTACAGGACAAGTATCATCATCATATTCACCCCAAAATGCATCTGTGCAAACACACACACACATACTTGCTTGTCCAGATTTTTAAATAATTTCAATATCTCTACTCTGGATCCATTTTCTCCCATAAAATTTTAACCAGAGAAGACTAGTTTTCATAATATGGATCATTTCACTTCATGGGATTCCTTTACTTACTTGTGTCTGTGTGCTTCTTACACACACAGGCCTCAAGCTACGTCACCACATGAAGTGATTTAGAGCCACTCAAAACAAAAGTTAATACTTGCCCTCAGCTTATTCTGTGCCTAAATCTAAGTTGTGACATGCCCTGGGTTCTAAAAGTCTGAGGTGTTGTAAGGAGCTGGGAATGAGCAGTAGGCAACCCTTCCAGTGAACCTCCATCCCCGGCTACCCTTTGTCTCCGTCCCAAATTTCCCTTAATTGTAACAGGCCTTGGAAAACTTGTAACATTAAATCTGAAGCTGATTATTCCTCGATGACACTCAGGACTTCTTAGTGCATGACAGACTTCAAGAAGCATTTGAACAGCTCCGTGTCCCACGGGAGAAAAAACCAACTTCCAAGCTGTACCAGGGTAGAGTGTGGGGAACATCTGACAGTTTTTCTGAAGGAAACAGTTTTGTTTGTTGATTGGAACAGTATTTTGCAAATCCCTACTTCATTTTCATAGGTTGCAGCTTTTTAAGATTTCCTAACATCAGTTTCACATTTACCCTTCTTGTTGTTATTGTTAAATAGAACTAATAATCAAGCTTTTCAGGGCAAGTTTATTCTTTCGATACAACTATACCCTGTCCATCGCTACAGAAACACCTTCCAACTATTAGGTGAGGAGAAGAGATTCTAGTTCTTTCATTATTCTTCCTTTGTCATAAAACCATTGGTGTGTTTTTGATTTCCAGAGAGAAAAGAGTGTGTTTACGGTTTTGTCTTTATTTTTAGAGTGCATTCTTCAATTCTTCTTCTAGCAGTGTATATTGTTATACAATCTCAAGTTCTAATTTATTTATTGTTAAAATGCTAATTATGCATTTGCCTTGTTTTCATTGAGGCTAAATAAGTATAAATTTAACTCAGAATGCTTCTGAATATCTTATCAGGCTCAGAAGGTAAAATCAAGTCTTGACAGACAGCAGGACAGAAGCCCCACTGGGATTTCAGATCCAGGGAGTCACTTCTGGATGAAGTCGCTGGCCATTTTAGAAGTGAGGCAGCATCTAACTTATTCCAATGGCTGGTTTTAATAATAAGGTGGGCCCCCAATTCCATTTGGACCACTGGGAGGGTACGAGCGCCCTCAATGAATTCCACCTTCCTATGGGCAACGGCAAACCATGCCATTAATGAAACAGTGGAAGCCTCCAGCCATTGCAGTAAGTGTGATGAGATAACCCCGAGGACACGCCAGGACTGAGCCACCAGCTGTCCACTAAAAAAGGACTCTATTAAATCAGAACATCAGAGCTGAAATGAACTTGTGGACCACTCAGTCCCGATCCCCATTTTACACTTGAGGAAACTGAGCCCCAGAAACAGGAAATAACTTAGTCACAAACACTTCACAGACCTAAAATTGCAAGCCTGGCCTCCTGACTCTTTTCAAAAGTGAGCCCCAAAGCTCACCTGAAAGTAGCAGCAGAGGGTCATCCATTCTGCACCTACAGGATCTGTAATAATAGGCGAGGCTCCCACTTACTGATCCTTTACCACCCACCCTGCTCTGTGCTAAGTGTTCTCCACACATTATCTCATTGACTTCTCATAACAACCCTTCGAAGGAGGAGGTTTTCTTATAGGCAATTACACTGTGAAACAGAGTGAGGTAGCTAGCCCCACGTCACATAGCTAGTAAGCGACCGATCCAGAATTCCGTCTTTAGTGGATCCACAATTCAGTCTTGCGTCTTCTGTCTCCATAGTCTGTGTGCTAACCCACTACCTTAGCCTCCATCTTATTCTGCTTCTCTCCACTGTACAGTGCCTGGCACAAGCACATACCCCGCCTGTTACCTTCTTCCCTGACCACAGAACTCTGACCATGAGTTCAGATAGTAAGCAGGTCTCCCTGGATCTTGGGGAAGATGGACCTCCCCCAAGCCCCAGGAAGTAAGTAGTGATCTAATAAATCATCACAGTCCCAATCCCGTGCCCCATGACTGGTGTAGGGTGGTCGTGTTATACCTTTCTGGCTGATGAGATGTAAGAGGAGACTTCTCAAGTCTCTTCTTGCTGTCCAAAAAGATAGAGCTTCAGAGAAAAAACCCTTTGGCTTCTAGCCCTAGTTTCCTGCTTAGGATGATGACATGAAGACATGATACATGGAGCTGAGGCAGCTATATTGCAAACATGGGGTGACACCATTGAGGGCAAAAAATCAATACATGAAGATGGCAGAGCAAGACTGTTAGAAAAGTCTGGTGCCTGGATGCTTGAAGACATTGCTGAGCCACTGAACCAATCTGAAGGTGCCTGCCTCCATATTTCTTGTTGTTTTAAAAAGTTAAATGTCTATTTCCTAGGCAACCATTCAGGTTTTCTGTTTCTGGAAGCCAGAAGCATTTCTAAGCTATATGAGCTGTTGGTTCAGAGGTGTGTGGTTTAATAGTAGCTGCCCAACCCCAGACCAGCCTTACCTTTATTGCTATGTGCACAAAAGATGGAGTCACACCAAGGTATATACAGGGTTTTATGCTCAGAAGCATTCAATGCAGATCTTGAAGCATGTGCCATACACTAATCTACTATCATTTGGAGTGCGAACTTTTGACCAAACGACAAGGAAAATTAATCCAGATCCTTTGAGGATAAAATTTAGATATAGGGTCACATTCCCTCCCCACACACACACACACACACACATATATAGCCACATAAAAATTAGTTGTTCATATCCATTGGTTAGGAAACCACAAGTTTATTCAGTACCCAACAGTAAGTTGATAAAGATTCCAACAGACCTCAAGACTCTTAGCCTTTCAAGTTCAACCTGAGCCACTCTACAGCTCACTCGATAGATCACCTCCCCACCCTCCAACCTCAGCAAGATAAAAAGAAAGGACAAAGCCTATGAATTTCCCTCCCCAAATCTACAATTTTGTTCTTTAGGTTTCTAGGATTTTCTAGTTTTGAACACGTATATAGTAGGCAAAAAAATTAACGTTCGCTGTTTGATTCAATCTTATTTTGAAACTACACTACAGTACTTTCCTCAGATAGAAACTTTTTCTGAGATGTCAAGGTCCACACCTGTCATCGCTGAATGTCAATTGTTCAGCCAACACACTCTGATGCCTTGGGACAAGAATTTAGGACTCATGCCTGAAAGAGTTGAGCTTGTTCTTTTTCAGTAACAACATAAATGGAAGTGATCCCCACATGAAGTTAAGGTATCCTCCTATTCTTACCCAAGAATTCCAACCCCACCCCTGGGAAGGGAAGCCAGAATGCTCAATGTTCCATTTCCTCTGCTGTCCTGTGAGGGACAGAATCAGCATGAGCAGAGTGTCCGATCCAAACACTGTTAGACAGCAGCCTCATATTCCTCGAGCTGGTTATTCCACCATGGGCTTGTGCTAACGAGAAAATAACAAAGGATAGAGTTGACTTCCTTGTTATCCAGGCCACTTGTTTTCAGCAGGTCCTTTGGAAGAAAATTAGATAACCAAATGGAACAACTTGTGTTGTCAAACCCACTAAAGAGAGACTCACTGCAAAGTCTATAAGCTTCCTCATTTTTGCTTCCTCAGCCCCTACGGCTGTCCCCAGCACAAAGCAGGTATCAATAGATGTGTGATTAATAAATGAATGAACAGAAAGTTTATTATGAAGATTGTTTTAAATATTTTTCATTTTTATTATTATTGTTATTACATACAGGTAGATCTGGCTTTGCACTTTTCCTTCAGGACACTAGATAAAGAAATATGGTCTAATTTTCAAGGTCTGAGCTACAAAGCATCACAAAAATGTAGAACTGTGTTTAAATGAAATCTTATTTTAAACTTGCATTTTAAAAATGCTGGAACGAAAATCTGAGTTAGGGATCTCAACCTTGTGAGAAAAAGAATGAATAGGCCCCATGGTATCACACTTGCAAAGTTGAGAGCATCCAGTTGCAGATGTACCCAGTGTTGGGACAGCTTAAAACGTCCCTAAGGAACAATTCCTTAGCCAAGAGCACCTGATTTTTCGATCAGGCATTGTATTTGTCAGAGTAGATGATTGTGGTAGCACTGACAGAAATTTTATCACATTTAACATTTGTTCATTTCACACTTCAGGCTCTCTCCCGATCGCAGAATTCGTCTCATTGGCATTTGTCATAGCTGGGCTATCTTCTTTCACCACTTTGTAGATGGTGGCTTTTTTAGGCGACTTTTTCCGAGCTAAGGATTTTTTTTCTAGGATGCCAATCCAATCTGGTATTTCAAAATGCCAACACCATTGGCCCTGCTGGAAACCGATTAAACAATTTCTATGCCTAACAGCTCTTTTCAAGTTGCTGAGTTTTTGATTTTCATTTCTTAAGGCTAAATTTTCACACACACAAAAATTGCCCACTCTTTGCATGCAAATGAAGCAGTTTAGAAATGGAAATTCAAGCACAGTGAGCCCTGCATTAATTTACAAATCCATGGCATATTTAAAATATTTTTTTCAAATTGCTTCACACGTTTTGGGTGTGTGACACATCACCATTTAACTTAGTCAAAGTTATTTTGCTGATAAACTTTGGATAACTCTAAAGAAGGCATCTTTGGGAGAATCAAGAAAAAACTCGGTTATCTATGCCATTTTATTTTTTTTTTTTTTTCATGAGAATTAAATGAGGTCAATTTGGGTGAACTAGAGCTCTCTCTAAAGGCAAGGCTTTCTTTCCCAAATAGGCCTTTAAAAAATTGAGTGAATAGAAAGGGAAAGAAAAGGACATTCCTTGTGAGTGAAAGTCTATGAAAGTACAAGTATGTCATCAACACTACATTTCAACCATTTGATTTCTGGTTCCTATAAGAAGAAAACCCAATGTATCTTCCTACCTCTGTAAAGATAAAAATAGGTAATCATCAGAAGTCTTCAGCAAAGTATATCCTAGCTTTTTGTTGTATATTTGCAAAGAAAGAATGCACATTTGGCTGAAATAGGGCTATTGAAAGAAAAGGCGCTTTCTTAACCTTTTGTGGTCTTATAGCACTCTGTCATTGCCAGCACATTTTACATCTGACATTCCTGAGTTTTTCTGATTTAAACAAAACCTTCCACTTATCTATCAGCCTAGTCCTGAGTAAATTCAGATTCCAGGCAGACTTTAAAACTATTGTGTATCCCACCAGATAAAAAGAGTAATTACAAAGTTCTAGTAAATGAGACAGTGTGGTATTGGCACAGGAACAAACAAATAGAGCAGACAGAACTGAACAGACCTACACATACATGGACTATCTGGCATTGCAAATAGATGGGAGAGGCGGGTGTCTTCGACAATGGTGCTGGGACAAGGGGTTACAATATGCAAAAACAATGAAAATCCCTCATAGCAGTAACTAAACTCAGTTCCAGATAGATCAGTGACATACGGAAGGGATAACTTCACAGTTTTTAGAAAAAAAATTAATAGAAAAACATTTTTTGACCTCAGGATAGGCAAGAATTCTTAACCAAGTCACAAAAAAGAGCAAACTACAAAGAAAAAATAGTATCAATTTAAGCACATTAATTTCTATTCACCGCAAGAAAGAGTAAAGAGACAAGACACAAACTTGGAGAAGAGAGCTGCAATACCTATCATTGACAAAGGATTAATGTCCAGAAAACAAAGAACTCCTGTGAATTAATAAGAAAAAAGACAAATAATCCAAGAAGGAACAAATAATCCATGGACAAAAGACCCGAAAAGACATTTCACATGCAAGGCAATATGAATGACCACTAAACATACAGGGGAAATGTTCATTAATGATCAGGAGAACACAATAAAACCACAGTGACGAAACATTCACTTCCATCAGGTGGGCAAAAATTTTAAAAGTCAGACGATATCAAGTGTTAGTAAGACATGGAGTAAGGACACGGTATAACAGTCACTCCCACCCACAGCTGGTGGGAGCAAAATTGTTTCTTCCACTTTGGCGTAGAGTTTCGCATCTCCTAGTAAAATTGAATATGTGCATACCCCACAACCCAGGAATTTCACTCCCAGATATATAGCCAAGAGAAACTCTTGCACATGTTTACTAGGCAATGTGAATAAGAATATCCGCTGCAGCACTGTTCTTCATAGCAAAACAACCCAAACATCCATAAACAAGAAAATATATAAATTATGACACAGTCATACAGTGGAATATAAAATGGCTACACACAAGGGTGTGACTGAATTTTAAAAGTATAACGTTGAGCAATAAAAAAGCAAGTCTAGAAAAACACATACAGTATGGTTTTATTTACCTAAAGCTCTAAGATAGGCAAAACTAAGTAATATATTATCTAGTAATGTCTTTACATAGAAAAGGCAAGGGGGTGAGTCACACAAAATTCAGGATTGTGATTAACTCTGGAGAGAAGAGGGAGAGAATGCAATTTGGGGGAGCAGGCATAAGGCTTCAAAAGTATCAGTAGCATTTCTCTTTTTACTGGGTTCATTTTGTCACCATTATTGAAACTGTACATAGATGTTAGATCCATTCTTTTCTAGTTATTATATAACTGACAATTAAAAAAAATGTTTGAAAAAGAACTTGGAGGTGTGACAGCCAAATCAAGAGTACAAACACAAAATACCATTCTTCCCGTCTCATCTCATCCCAGTTTATCTTAAATATAAGTTATTTCCAAAACTGTTCTCCAGGGTGTGGACTTCCTCACAACATGTTGGGCAGGTGCGGAGCTGGGGTGCATCAACAGCATGCTGAAAGCGGCAGAGCCCCATGCACTCATAAGCTGATCGGTGCTGTTGTAGTGGTGTTCTCGTAGCTGTCACATTTTGCTTGTCTTGGTGTCACACCATAGGTTGAGAAAACAGAGGTGCTCAACAGTTTGCTGACTTGACTCACCAGTCCCATTTTAAAAACTGTTTTGATGGGTGACATTTCGAAAAAAATTCACCCACCAAGAATCTTATCCTGAAGTCCCATTTGAGAGGACTTTGTGGAGGCAGGTATTACTGGGGTGGGGGCTAGGGAAGCATCTTTATCTTGTATGTATTTGTGTAGCCCATGCTTGTTAGACCCCAAATCTCCTTCCACGATCCCAAGGAAACGATGAATATGTGTTTCTTCGAATCTTAAATGAACTTGGTGTTGCTATTTTAACATCACGAACTCAGAATGCAATCTATGGCATGACACAGTATAACTGACAGCAATTTTTTTCTTTCTTAGAACACGAAAGAATGGATAGTCTTCAACTTGATGGTTTCTTAGATTCTCTAACATATAACATCAAGTTTCCACAGTAATTCCTATAAACTGAAGGGCAAAAAGCAAAGGGCCCAGTGAATACCCTGGGAGATCAAATACTGCCATACTCCATAGAAGCTGGAAATTACTGCCCAAAAGAGCCCATGCCTGAGAGCCTCTCTTGTGGGCAGGAAATGCAGAGGCTCCATGAGGAAGGAAAAGATGATTCGGTCTGAACCAAGATGTTGGTAAACGTTCACTCTTTTTTGTGTGACCATTTCAAAACACACATGCACAAATGCATCAAGTACCTACTGTTAAGGACCCTCTGCCACACCCTGGTTTCAAGAAGCTCCAAGCACAGCTCGCACGTATTGCCGAGAGAGATGCAGGTAGTAATTCTGCTCTGCAAACCCAGCCTCTGCATCCACAATCAACACTGAGCAGGAAGGCCAGGGACAGCAGCTACCATCAGCAAATAAGGATGGGAGCAAAGTTTGTAACAGTCACCCCCAAGCTCTGAGGACCTGAGTGTTTCCCTGCTGAAGGCAGAAAAAACAAAAGCATATTATCCCGCCCTTTCTTCTGTCTTACCTTCATTTTGGCTATCTCTGTACTTCTGTGTATGGACTGCAAAGTTTGGATAGAAAAAGCTTCATTCCTCTTCAGCCTCTTGCACCGCAACTATTCAACGCACACAGTTGGTTCTACCAAACACCACCACCTTCAAATCAGATGAAAACAAGCCAGGGGATGTTTTGCCTTCCACAGTGGTCAGAGGATAGAAGAGGCTCTTCAGCAAAATTTCTGGTTAACAAAGAATGTATCATGTTGCCCAGGTGGTCTTGCATGAGGGGAATGATGTGTGTGAAAGCATGTTGAACACAGTGAAGCAATCTAATTGAATGAATGAGCCACGATTCATAAATCAGCAGGACTTGCAAAATCGCCATGAAGCAATAAATAAATAAATAAATAAATAAATAAATAAATAAATAAATCCGTGGGTTGTTCCCACCACCCCCCTACCCCCAACACCACCCCTTCAGTAGCTAACCCTACCCTGGCTTAACTGTTTCATTTTAATGCCGTGGCCACTGATGTATAATACTAGATTGAGCACTTACCAAATAATGTGAAAATATATTATAAATATATAGATATATATATTTTTTTTCTAAAATAGTTATTTGTTTCTACAGAGGCTTTGAGACTTTAAGAGCTATTTGATGGGTTGCACTTTCGGTATTATATGCCCTATTTGCAAAGCCAGGCACCAATTTTCTTTGGGATATTAAGATGAGATCCTTTCTGAATTCAGAAGGAATTACCCAAACTTGTGAGTATCGTATCAGCAGTTTTCCATCTGCTCACGTCAAAGCCTCCTTGACCAAGGCTCACTAGAACGGAGGCCATGTTTATTGGTCTGATGTGGTATGGGTAGAACCAAGCCTGATACCATGTACCCAGAATATTTCCTAAGTAGAGACTGTTCAGAGTTCAAATGGGTTTGATCTGGGCAGAGGGAAAGAACAGAAATCAATCAGCACATTTGGTTTGGTTTTGGAAAACAACGTTTACCTGATGTAGCCTGATCCAACATGCTCACACTCAAGCCCTAGGCAGCTGATAACCCACATCCCTGAGGGAAATCAAAATCATGATTCCTGCTGCTTCCCTTCCAGAAACTTCGACAGAGAAAGAAATGATGCAAGTAAAACACCAGACCAGCAGCCTGAGTAGCTTTTTGCCACCTGGTCATTGTAACATCCTTGAATTCTTGCCAGTGTCATGCTTGCTTTCTTTATACTCTGTGGAACACAGTACTAGAAACAGATACTACGTGACCATTTGCTTCCAGTGCCCTGATATGCGACTGTTTCCTGCATGGGACTTTTATTCTTATTTGGCATTTGGACTTTCAAATGACTCAGTGATTAATGCTTTGGAGGCTGCATGTGATAAATGCCTTGGCAGAAAAGGCTGTCTTTGTTCTTGCCCACTCACCTTTTGTAGGGAGTTTCCCACTCTTGTTGCCTTATTTATGACTTGTTGACGTTCATCTATATTTAGCAAGTGTTTTGCTAATATCCAAGGAGTCATCAAAGGTGCAGCTGCTTCATCTCTACAGGAAACCCCCGCTTTAGGGGGCTAGCTCTCCTCTATGAGGGGTCTGCTCCGGAACATTCCTCTGCATGAAGATGAGAAATGCACTCCTTAATTTTTAAATTAGCTGGCTAATGCTTCATCTTTTTTCCTCCTTTTGGGACTGGATGAACTCATATCTATTTTTGGTTGATTGTCAAACTAGAAAGGATGTTTTTCTGATCCCCTCTACCTGGAGTTATATTTGGTTGTTTTTTTTCCTCCCTTTTCAGAGGCTCCTTTCTTTGTTGTGAGGACACATGACCTTGTTTTTATGTTTTCAGTGTCCCAAGCTGGGAAACTTGTGACGGTCCTTTCCTGTTCCTTCTTGATCACTGGTGTGTCATAAGTTCTTGGCTCACTTCCTCCATGCCCTTAGAAGGGGGGATCCTCCAAAACAGTTCCCCACTGCTGTCTCTCTGTAATTGGATGGATGCTGCAGCAGAAATCATTAGAAGGCCCATCCTTCTTGAATGTCACCGCTATTCATTTCCTAGGGCTGCCATAAAAAAGGACTACAAACTGGGTAGCTTAAAACAACAGAAATTTATTCTCTCTTAGTTCTGGAGCCTAGAGGTCAGAAACTGAGGTGTCAGCCATACTCCCTCTGAAGGCTCCAGGGAAGCATGCTTCCTTGCCTCTTCCAAGCTTCTAGAGGCTCTAGCAATCCTTTGTGACTCTTGGCTTTTGCTGCTTCTCTCCAGTCTCTGCTTCCCTCTTCACATAGGCTTCTTCCCTGAATGTGTGCCTGTGTGCCTCCAAATCTCCCACTCCTTATAAGGACACCAGTCATTGGACCTGGGCCCACCCACCCCTCCAATCCAGTATGACTTCATCTCACTTGATTCATCTGCAAAGACTGCATTTCCAAATTCATAGGTCACCTTCATAGGTACTGGAGGCTGGGACTTAACAAATCTTTTGGGAGGGATACAATCCAACCCACTACACTGTCCAAATCAGGTTAATTAACAATGTACCCAACTTACTCTATTTTAAAGTGGTTTCACCATAAGACAATGTCACTATAGAGTTCCCACTACACTCTGAGCTCCCTCTTCCCAGGAAAAGAGAATACTCAAAGGCCATTCCCTATAAGGCCTCATGTATCTCTCTGCCAACTTATTTGTGTTCATCCTTGGAAACAGCAAATCTTTATTCTTCAAAACTCAGGAGTGAAAAAAAATCACCCTTTTACCACATATCTTAAAACAAACAAAATAAATAGAAAAGGAAGTTTTGGAATAGCTTTCACAAGATCTTTTGAAACTAATAGGAGCCCACCAGAGGAGGAAAACTGCAAATGGGAAACTAGAATGAGTAGGGAAAGGAGGGCATCTGAAGTGGCATATTCTGCTTTTATTATGACCATTCCCATCTTGCCATAAAGGTATGAGATACAGAGGCTGCAGCTGCCATATGCCACACTCTGGCTTTCTTTGCAGATGTGGCATGAATATATAACCCTATTCTGGCCAATGAAAACCGAGGAGATTTATGCTGGTGTCTTTGGGAAGCTTTTCCTGCCTTACAGAAGAGGAAGCTGGACAAGGAGAAACCCCCTTCCGTGTTTCTTGTCTTCTCAACCATCTACAAGCAGCCTTGTAACCACGAGGAAACATTTAAGAGAATCACAGAGAAACCAACCTGGTTTCTCTGAACCAACCCTGGAACCACCTATGCCTGAGTTCTTGTCATGGTCGTGTGAGATAATAAATGTCCTTATTCTTTAAGCCACTTTCAGTCAGGTATCAGTCACTTGCAGCCAGATGACACAGGATTATCTTATATGAAGAAAGGGAGGGTTAGAAAGGTAAAATATCCTTGCCAACCAGACAGATGGTAGAACTAGAATTCAAACCCAGTCTAACTCTAGAGCTTGAGATTTTACTGCTGCCCCAGGGAGACGCCTCCATGGGGCTCAGCCCCAGGCTAAACCAGTTAGGACTCGGAGCACCAGGGGACCACTGTGTGAAGGTATGATTGGGAGGAGGAAAAAATAACCAATGCCTTACATTTGTACCATGCCTTTAATTGTTTGCAAATCACTTTCACCTCTAGAAATGCAGAGCTGGAAGGAAGCTCATAGACCATATGGTCCAGATAACAAAAGTGAATGGCCAAATTCACACCTAGTTATTGGCAAAGTCAGAGGAGAACTGCCATGACCCTTAGTTCTTTCCCTACATCATTATCTCATTTTATCAACCTTTTAAGATCATCATGGAATAGGGAGATATTGAGTAAACATTCAAGCCTGGAATTCAAAGGAGAGTCAGGACTGGAGATAAATATTTGGGAGTTATTGACACATCAAAGCTCCAGGACTGGTTGAGCTCTAAGATGGAGAAGACAAGACGGTGGAAGACCAAGCTCTGGGGCCATCAGCAAGGCAGGACTGGCATTTGGGAAGCCCAGTAACACAAAAGTACACACAGCCTCTTTGCTCAGGGCCACCTGGGCAACTTCCACCTCCTGCCTTGGGTAGAGGAGAGGAAGTCTTGGAAGGAGGATAACATGGTGGGCAAGACCCTGCACACATGGAGGGGTCAATAATGTTAGAGAAAACATTATCATAAGTGAACAGAGACATCTTAGGCCACCTCAGGCCATGGCTTGAGTTGGGGAAGCAACAAAGAAAGCACCTTGAATGCCTGGGGAGGAAATGGGCCAGGACTGGGGGCACCTGAATATAGCTGCGGAAAGTGACTTTGAAAAACAGGAAAAAAAAAAAAAAAAAAAAAAAAAGGGTCCTATTTATTTAGTGTTTACTATATACCAGATTCCAAATTTCTTGATCTCTACAACATACCCTATCAAGAGTTCTGCTTCTGTATCCTGGGCCCAGCTTGAAGACATGTGCCCTGATAATTGGGGGACCAATGTAATAATATGATAATCAATATCAAAGATGCCAATGAGGTCAGCTCTAAGATAGGAAGCCCCTCAGTCAGCCTGGTGGGCTGGCACTGTGACTAGCCAATCACTGCTACCAGAGGCCACTAACTCATGCAAAGATACCAGCAGATTAGGGGTGACCAGAAAAGAAGGAAAGCTCAACTTCAAAGAACTTCTCCAAAATTTTGTAAGCAAAAAGAATCCTAAGACACACTTTTAATTTTAGCATGCACATCAGCTTTGTGTTTTATGGTCTTTTATTGTCCTCATTTTGAGTTACCTGTGGTAGCAGGTGGCCCTCCATGCCTGAATCCAGTTTTGCAATTAGTAATTTCTCCCTCCAACCACCACCACCAGAGCCCTATTTCAGGACCTTATCATCTCTCTCCAAAACTATGACAGTCGTTCTTAACCATATGCTTCACACTCATCTTATGCTCCTTGATTTCACTCTCCATACTGCAGTAGATAAAGATATCAAATGTCAATCTGAGCTTGTCTCTTCTTCTTCAAGGGCTCCCAATCATACACAGGACACAACCCAAGCTCCTTCGCATGGCATTCAAGGCCCTCGAGGACCTGAGCCCTGCTCATCTCTCCAGCCTCATGTCTTGACCCTTCACACACCAAAAGAACAAAATTGGTGTTTCCCATACACACTGTGGTTTTCATGCCTCTGAGCTCATACCATTTTTTCTTCCTGGAATGCCCTTCCTACCGTTCTCCTTCAACTATACTTTCAGATTCAGAGTGTTCAAGACATAAAGGTTTTAATATACTGATACACAGATTGTCAAAGATTACTCCTCCTCAGAATGAGATCATTCCATTGTCCCATGGAAATGTTAAGTATCTGCACTGCCAATATGGTAGTCAGTGGCCACATGTGGCCATTGCCTAGTACAACTGAGGGAATGAATTTTTAGTTTCATTTCATTTTATTTAATTTGACTTTAAATAGCCACATGTGGCTAGTTGCCACCATATTGCACAGCACAGTAAAGACCCTAATTACCCTCTTTTTCACACAGAGTCCAATCAAAACCCACTGGAACTTATTCTTCTGCTTTTTCACTGCACCTTGTTCTATGAAATTTGTGCTCTTCAAATTATATTTTAAGAGTCAGTGATGTCATCAACATGGTGAGGTCATCAACACGGCAATGTCATCAACATGGCAATGTAAACAGCTACTGAAAACTCCTCTCCAGAGATTCAATGAAGAAAAGGACAATTCTGAATTGTGTGAAACTCTGGAGGAGGATATCGACTGGAGAAGGACAGTGCAGATGCCAAACTGAAGAAAGAGAAGAAATATCAGGAAGGAATCTTCTGCCCCAGACCACCCAGTCCTCTCCCTTCCCCCACACTCAGTCTCTGTGTGGGAAAGGCACAGAATCAGCACACGGGATCCCTCCCACCAGAGACACAGATTTTAAAATCTCTTACAGCAGGCAGACCCAGGGGATAAGGGAAGACATTTCAAGGCCCTGGTCAGTGAGGGACAAAGAGACTGAGAAACGTGGACAGAGACTGCATTTCCAGCCCTGGGTCTGAAAATCCTTCCCCCACCCTTGAGGGAAGCAGCAGCAGACAGCTGTTTCCTCACCCTGGGGATAACTGGAGTACTGCGTCAGCTGAGGGAGTCCTCTGCCACAGGTGTAGCCGCACATTGAGCCAGATTTTGGCCAGTAAAGTGAAGACATAGGAATCCCACAGTTTCAGCTCATCTGTGTAGATGCAGCCTGTGCTTGGAGGCAAAGCAGCCCTTTATTAGGACCACAGGAGCTGGTCTACACACCCTGCACAGAAACCCAGCCCTGTTTTGGCTGAGAAATACAGAACACCTAATTGTAAAAGCAGAGCTCTAAAACAAACCCAGGTCTTGCTGGGTGGTGGAAAACACAGCACCACTGGAAACCAGCAAGTCTATATTACCACACACAGTGAACTTGCTGGGGTGCACAATGCCTACCTCCCATCCCTATGGCAGGCCACAGTGGGTTCCTGATTTGGAGGGAAGACTGGGGGGCAGAGCCAATCTGACAACTGGCCAGTGAGAGAAACAAATATAGAGATCAAAGAAAACCCAAGGCAAAAGAGAGAAAACAAGCTCCAGAATAAACTATTCAAGAAAACCAGATGCCTAGACAGCAAAAAATCATGAGCCACACCAGGAAACATGAAGGTATAGCCCAGTCAAAGAAACAAACTCACAACTCAAGTGAGATGCAAGAGTTGAAACAACTAATCAAAGATGTTCAAACAAATCTTCTAAATCAAATCAACGAGAAGAAAGAAAATGTGACAAAAGAGATGAAAGCTATAAAGAAGACACTGGGTGACCATAAGGAAGACTACATAAGCTTGAAAAAACAAATGGCAGAACTTATGAGAATGAAAGGCACAACAGAAGAGATGAAAAACACAATGGAGACATACAACAGCAGACTTGGAGAGGCAGAAGAAAGGATTACTGAACTACAGGACAGGACATCTGAAATACTGCACACAGAAGAACAGATAGGGAAAAGAATAGAAAAATATGAGAAGAGGCTCAGGGAACTGAATGACAACATGAAGCACATGAATATATGTGTTATCAGTGTCCCACAAGGAGAAAAGACGAGAAAAGGGGCAGAAAGAATAGTAGAGGAAATAATCAATGAAAATTTCCCAACTCTTATGAAAGACATAAAATTACAGGTTCAAGAAGCACAGCGTACCCCAAACAGAATTGATCCAAATAGACCTACTCCAAGACACTTACTAATCAGATTGTCAAATGTCAGAGACAGAGAAAATTCTGAAAGCAGAAAGAGAAAAGTAATCCATCACATACAAGGGAAGCTCAATAAGACTATGTGTGGATTTCTCAGTAGAAACCATGGAGGCAAAAAGGCAGTGATATAATATATTCAAAATACTGAAAGAGAAAAACTGCAACCAAGAATCCTATATCCAGTAAAACTGTCCATCAAAAATGAGTGAGAGTTTAAAATCTTTACAGATAAGCAGACTCTGAGTTTGTGAACAGGAAACTTCCCTTACAAGAAATACTAAAAGAAGTACTGAAGATAGATAGGGAAAGACAGGAGAGAGAGATTTGGAGAAGAGTGTAGAAATGAGGCTACCAGGAGATAGAAAGAGAGTAAACATCAGGCATTTGATGCTGAAGGAGTACAGAATGTTCAACAAGATTGACTGTATAGATCCAGAAATGGATAGCACAATACAGGGTGATGGCAGCACAATATTGTAAGTACACTTAACAAAGATGACCACTAGTACAGTTTAAAGAGGAAAGTTAGGGGCATGTAGGACACCAGAAGGAAAGAAAGAAGATAAAGTCTGGGAAGGTATAACTTAGTGAAACCTAGAGTGGTCAGTGATTGTGATTAAATGTACAAATATAAGAATGTTTTTACATGAGGGAGAACAAATGAATGTCGACTTTGCAAGGTGTTGAAAATGGGATGGTATTGGGGAAAAATACAATCAATGCAAACTAGAGTCTGTAATTAACAATAACATGATAATATGCTTCCATTAATTGTAACAAAGGCAATATACCAAAGCTAAATGTCTATAAGAGGGGGGATATAAGGGAGGAGTATGGGATTCTTGACGTTGGTGTTGTCTGAACTTTTTATTGTATACTATTTTATTTTAATTTTTTTTTTGTTTTTTTTAACCACCATTTTTTTTCTTTCATGTTTTTTTTCTTTGTTCTTTTTTTGCCTCTTCCTCTTTCTTTGTGGAAGAAATGGAAATGTCCTTATATACATAATGGTGGTAAATTAACTGTGTGATTATACAGGGAACCATTGATTGTTTATTTAGGAGGGAATGTATTGTGTGTGAATAAAACTGTCTAAAAAATAAACAGATGGATACAAATACTGGAGAAAATGTGGAGGAAAGGATGTACCTAATCACCATTGATGGGGAAGTAGACTGGTGCAGCCCATTTGGAGGGCAGTGTGGTAGTTCCACAGGAAACTAAGCATGGGGTTGCCATTTTGTCCTGCAACCCTGTAATAGGGTATATACTTGAAAGAATTGAAAACAGGGACACAAATGGACATTTGCACATTGGGGGTTACGGGAGCAGTATTCATGATTCGCAGTGGATGGAAGTGGCCTAAGGCTACAGCAACTGATGAATGGAATGGCGAACTGTGGTGTATGTATACAATGGAATATTGAGCTGCTACAAGACGGAATGAAGTTATGAAGTATGCAACTAGGTGAATGGATATTGAGGACAGTACATTGAGTGAAATAAACCAGAAATGAAAAGACAAACATTGTAATACCTCACTAATATACACTAACTATAATGTGCAAACTCTGAGAATTGAATCTGATAGCATAGGTTATCAGGGAAAGGCTTATTGTAAAGGTTCCTAGATTGTAAGCTCTTATAGCAGTCACATCTCTTCATGAGTTGTAATGGCTATTCCTAAATTCTGAGATGCTGAGTTCTTTGTGTATAACCTGGTAGGTCCCTAGAACTTCAGGTATCTGTGTGACACCTGAGACTCAGAGCCAGAGTCCAGCAGCTATGAATTTCAGCATTACCCCATAAAGCAAATATTTAAAAAGCTTAAAAAGAGATCAGACTTCAATTAGAGATATGAATGAAATGGACTTGGTTAGGACTAAGGCAAACCAAACTAAAGGGTAAAGGACAATACTGATGGTGTTTTAAAACTTCAACTTCTGTGTGAGACCAAAGGAAGAGATGTTTATTAGGTGCAAAATCTGTATTTTTTTGTAGCACACTATGTAATTTAACTTGTATGGTCAGTTTATTCAAACACCATAATTACACGGAACTTTGAAAAGGGAGAGAAATCTGGTTGGTTTGTACAGGTTAGTGTGAAGCCCTGATACATCCCAGAGTAATTTGGCAGAGAATAAAAATGTATCTGCAAAGCCCCTTTGAGGGCCTGGGGGAAAATGTGGAAATATTAAACTTCCCCATTTGGGGAATTACTGATATTCTCTCAAGCATTGGGGACTACCAATTTAGAAGGCCGAGCCCTCATTCTTGGGGCTTGCCCTTACTAAACTTGTTACTGCAAAGGAGAGGCTAAGCCTACTTATAATTGTGCCTAAGAGTCACCCCCAGAGAACCTCTTTTGTTGCTCAGATGTGGCCTCTCTCTTTAAGCCAACTCTGCAGGTAAACTCACTGTCCTCCCCACTACATGGGATATGACTCCCAGGGGTGTAAATCTCCCTGGCAACATGGGACATGACTTGTGGGAATGAACGTGGCCCTGGCATCATGGGATTGAGAAAGCCTTCTTGAACCAAAAGGGGGAAGAGAATTGAAACAAAATAAAATTTCCGTGGCTGAGAGATTTCAAATGGAGTCAAGAGGTCATTCTGGAAGTTATTCTTATACATTATATAGATATCCCTTTTTAGTTTTTAGCATATTGGAATAGCTAGAAAGAAATACCTAAAACTATCTAACTGCAGTTTTAATTGTTTATTTGTGCATCGCTTTCCTCATCTGTCAAAGAATCTGTATAAGATCGGTTGTGCTTATTGGGAACATAACCAGTAGCCTTGATTCTTGAAGATGAGTGTATAACTATATAGCTTATAAGGTGTGACTGTGTGATTATGAAAACATTGTGGCTCACACTCCCTTTATCCAGTGTATGGTCAGATGAGTGGAAAAATGAGGACAAAAATAAGTGAATAATAGGGAGGGATGGGGGAGTATGGGATGTCTGGGATATTCTTTTTTACTTTAATTTTTATTCTTATTGCTTTTGTGTGTGTGTGGTAATGAAAATGTTCCAAAATTGATTGTGGTGATGAACGCACAACTATATAATGGTACTGTGAACAATTGGGTGTACACTGTGGATGATTGTACGGCTTGTGAATATATTTGAATATAACTGAACTTTAAAAAAAGAGAAAACTTGTATTTTAATTGTTTATTTGTGCATCACTTTCCTCCTCTGTCAAAGAATCTGTATAAGATCAGTTGTGCTTATTGGGAATCATAATAACCACTTACGATGCTGGTCTGGAAGCTAAAGGTTCACCTTGATATTAATCTTGACATTCTGCCTCTCAAAACATGTTTTAATACTGTATCCCCCATCATGTTTCTCATCAATTCAGCCTTTAAACTAAGAAAACAAAATTATCTGTCTTTCAAGCAGAAAATAAGAGAAAATTTCAAGAAAGCTTGTCTCTGCTCCTTGGCATGAAGGAGAGAGTGAAGGATTCATTTCCTTCTATTACTCATTCATCCAACTGGTCATTCGACAAATAATTCTTGCATAAATAACAAATACCAGGTCCTGTCATACCCAGATTACTTTTTTTCAGATTATATCAATTTAATCTTTGTCATGGCAACTTACACTTCTCCTTGTCACATATACTGTAATTAAATATTCTGCAAATTATATTTGTTGCATGTTCCATCAACTAAGTTTTAAACTAAATGAGAGTGAAAACCATGCCCCTCTTCCCAACTGTATTCCCACTAATATATGTAGTTTCAGTGTAGTATGTAATCAGTAGATTGTGTCTTTTTTATGAAATTAGTAAACAGTAAAAGAATGGCATATATACCCTTTCAAATACTTTAATCACTAATGCCATGCCTGACAAGAATTTAATAGTCTCATTTAACATATTTCTCAAAAAAAATTTATCAACCAAGAATTGGAAATTCCAAAGCCCTAAAATGAATGTGGCAGGATAAAACATGAAGATAATAACTGAGTTTTTTTCCCCATAATTCTCTCATTATCACCACAGCCCTCCACTCACTGGATCAGTGACTTTAAGTAAATCAGCCAAAAACAATGAAGTCAATAGTGTGTGTAAATAGATGTTTTAAATCGACAAAGACAAGATTCTTGAAAATCTTGTAAAGGGGCATCCCATTGCAAAAAAAAAAAAAGAGTTTGGATCTTCACAAAGCTAACAGTCTGAAGAACTCAGGGCATAGAGTTTATACCTAAACTAGAAAGGAGAGAATGCCTGATAATGTGACAATAGTTTTCTGGCCCCAAAAAAGAGATCAATGTTTGAACAGCAAGTAGAAGGAAGCTCAAGGGAACACAAAAAGTGTTTAGAGGCTGGTAAGTTTAAATGGGATGCCCCTTCTCTCTGGGCCAGGGCCTGGGGTTGGGAAGAAATTCTGGAAACCCCAAATAGGTTTAGGGGGTTCTCAAAGCAGAGGCTGAAGCTTACAGGATCAGTAAGAATCATGGGGAAGAGCCTGGTTTCGACATGGCTTTGGAAAGTCAAGTAGAAATGCCAGTGAAACATGTCTACGGGAAGAATCTAAGATAATATCTTGAGTCTCCCACAGCACAAGGGAGGCAGGAAGGGCATCTGAAGCTTCCCATATACAAAGAGGAGGGTTTATCATGAAGAAAAGGAAACTTAAGCTCCAGTGCCCTTCTCTTCCACTTTCTAGATGATATATACCTGTATCCGTCCTCAGGACTCCAAGACTTGTGAATGAGACTCTTGGTTACTTATCTCTATAAAACCTCAGGCTCCCTTCCTTTCTTTTTTCCTTTCTTTTTCTTTTTCTTTTCTTTTCTTTTTTGAGCCACTACTCATTAATGAATATTCTCCCTTTTGCAATAGCTTGAATCAAACCATCCCCTTAATTGTCCAGTGCAGTATGTCTTTGATGCTGGTATGTCCTCATTAAACAGCAACTCAGAGACCAATTGGGTTTTGAGTCACAATCACAAAACCAAGATTTTTATAAGCAGAGTGAAGCAGGGCATATCTAAGCTCTGAGACAATCCCTTTAGGGGAGAGGACTCTTCCAAAGTTAAAAATAAAAAAAAATAATAATATTGCAGGCTTCCAAATCTTAATAGTCATGTTTTAGCATCTGTAGATTGAGAAAATTGATAATGACAAAAAATTTCTTTGAATTTAGCAATGCTTTACAATAAATGTTATTTTATTAATCCCAAGGGGAATTTACATACATTTGATAAACTCAAACATATGTCTAGGTAAAAGTAATTTTTTTTGTCAAAGACCCAGACTTAGTGCCTTGAAGGCTTCAGAGCCTTTTAAAAATATCTCAACGACCCTCAGAGTTATGTGAACCACAAGATGGGAACAACTGACTTAGAGTTTCAGGTAAAAATGAAATTGTTAAGAAAGGGTTGCCTTGCCCGGGGTGGGCAATGTCGTAGCTCCTGGGGCTGCCCCTTCATCGGGCTGCTGTGTGGGCAGACATCATGAAGCAGCTACTGCAACTTCCATTCCACACCCAACTTTGGCTGGGAAGACACAGAACCAACAGCTTCAAGCACTGCTCATCTGGGCTCACAGAGAGGCTCCACGGGAATCTGCTCTGAGCCCCTATCTCATCCTCTCTCCAACGTGCACACATGCACACACTCTTCATCCCTGCCCCCATGCCCAGGAACCAACACCCTAGTCGCCTTAATCCTTCCAGAGGAAAGAAATGAGAAGCATTTTCTTGGAGAGTATCAGAGGCCTTTCTTCTGGGGATCCACCTGAGAGAGAGGAGAGAGAATGGGACAGGAGGAACAGGCCGGGATGAAGTCAGAGCCACAGCGAACTTCTACTTCTGCCCTTCCTTCATCACCCAGAGTCCACCCTAAGCTCAGAAAATGCCAACAGAAAGGGACTGTCTACATCTAGAGGAGTGCAGAGAACAGGTTTGTGGATATTTCTGAATTCCTTTTAAGGTCGGCCTGGCGTGACATGTCACAAATATTATGTGGGAGACAATGCCTTGGTCACTTTTCCGTACAGTAGCAAAGGCACTGATTATCCCCTAAAACCACACGGACAGACCCACGTGTATTCTGCAGGCTTCTGTAGAAATATCATTCATATTAGCTCCATATGTAGTCAAAATATGAAAACCAGCTTTCTTGCTGCTTGAAATGTAGAGGGCAATGTTGGTGGTGCGAACATTTCAATGTGGACTTGTCCATTAACATTTTATGCAGGGATATCCCATCTTTACGCAGGATTTCATTTTAGATCCAGGGTTGCAATGGAGTTAGGTCATTATCTAGTTTTAAAAACTAGACAAATTCACCCATATTATTATTAACTCTCAAAATTCAGTTCTAATGAGGGGGAGGATTTTAGAGTTTGGATGTTGAAGCAATTCTGACCATTTTATATCTAAATGTCTGCGTTTAATTTCCTTCCCCAAGATCAAAGTGTACAATAGTTTGATCCATTTAGAAAGGACCGACTGCAGTTAGAGGAACATATATATGTGTATCAGTGAGATGGTAGATACGGAAATGAATTGTGACTTTGTGGACGGCAGTTATTTTTCCTTCTGTTTAATATTTAGGCCATGTCTCCTCTGGCATCATAGCCTAGTTATCTTTCTCCTCCTACTTCACACTTTCTATAAGCCTTCTGGTTTCACAGCAGACACATTGTAAATCTTCTCCTTCTAAGTGTCCCACATATGTTTCATTAAAAGTGTTTGTTTATTTGATCAGCTTGACGTTTCTAATGTGAAAAAAAATAATAAGTTTGTCACCTGGTGCTTGGAAATGTATAGCCCCCAAGTGGGGAGCAGCCGTGAGGAGCACACACCGGGGGTCTTGCCGTCTGGGTGTGGGCCCACTCCCCCGATGGCCCCTTCTGCATGGATGCGATGAGAGAAAACAACCCTGTTATTTGTTACACGTGGCAAAGTAAATGAGGAAGCAGGGAAGGAAGAGGGCAGCCAGTGAGAGGGAGCCACCAGGGCTGCGTAGCAAGGCACGGTGGACTTTTCCAGAGCTTCGGCCTCCATCTGTTAAAGGGCTTGAATCGCACTCACTGGGAGCAGAGCACCCACACTTCAGCAGGCAGATTACGGCATCACAGCAAGGGAACGACGAGGAGCTCTGAGTCATGCACGCAGGTCTATTTGAGTCTTCCTGCCCTCTAAGGAGCCCATTGCCCAGTAGGGGAGAAATGGTGCAGTGGGTGATAAAACCTTAATGACCCCTCCTCTCCCTTCTTCTCTTTCTCCTCCTCCTCCTCCTCCTCCACCACCACCACCACCTCCTCCTTCTTCCCCTTCTCTATGCCATCATTGCTGGTGATGATCTCAGAATAATTTCACAGGAACCACGACATGCTCGTAGCCCTTCTTCCCAGGGGTCCATACGACTAAACTGCCATTGTAGCCCCAGAAGCATAATTTCTACTGCATAAAAGGGCACACCATTAAAGCACTCTTTCCCCTGGTAATTGATCAGGGTCCCACTCATCACTTCCCCAACGTGACTTTCATCAGCAGGTTAGGAGGACACGCTGCACATCAGGACCCCTGGGTTCCAGCACAGGTCCTGTAACATTCTCACCAGTCAGCATAAACAGTCCTCCCTTTCAGTTACCATTTTCCAAATTGCTTCCCAGACCCACAAAAGTTGGCTTAGATTTTGGAGGGCATTTCAGAAGTAGAATTAGGCTTTATTTGTGTGGGTTAAGCCACTAGATTTTTCAAGTCTATAAGGAATATTATTTCTGAATTTGATTCTTCTTTCTTATTCTATCTCTAAAGTGCATTCTCATCTTTTTATAGCTCCTAACTGTACTCCAGGATGCAGGAAAGCAAATGGTAAATGTTACCAATATCCATAGAAAATGTGGGTAGGGTAAGGAAGAATATAAAAGAGGAAAGGGGTATTTTTATGAGAACCCTGAAATTCCCAGCAACAATCTTACCACTCTGTATTTCTAACATATATGTGCTGTTGCCCTCACCTTTTCTGACATCACTAGAAAAATTTGGGGAGTGGGAAAAGGCAGATAAAGAGCGTCCCAGATGCCCTTCTTGATATTTTACAATTCACAGCTCTGTTCATTCAACACTGTCTAATGAAGACACACTTTGCTTCTTTACTCTGTAAACATAATTACCATAATTAATATTATTATTATTAATTCAATCCTTTTCCCCATTAACTTAACTCATTGCAAACAAAGGAAAAAACTGTCTTTATTATAAGACACCTCATATACGCTATATATGCATCCCAGTGGGCAGCTAATATGACTGATGTTCCTGTCAGGGCTACCTGGACTAGAGGAGGGACGGGTCCCTGCAGGAAGGCATGCTGTGCCAACAAAACCTACATCAGCCCGCACAATGGGGAAGGAAGTCTGTGGAAGGAAGAATAAAGCCAAATTGCATGTGATTACTTTCCATAACATTTCTGCAAACTGGAAAGGGAATCTGTTTAGCAGCCAGTGAGTTCTATCCCAATGCTACTATTAATTGTCTATAAAAACTTGAACCATCTTCTTTCTCTCTAGGATTGTTTCTTCATCTGTAATATGAGGACATTTAATTACATAGTCTTTAGGCCACTTCTAGGTCTCAGATGACCTTCTTGCATGATTGAAAGTTAGCTTTAGCTCTAACATCAACCAGCAGCATGAACGTGAGAAAATCATTAAACCTCTCTAAACTTCATGTATAAATCAGAAACAGTTAACGTCTTAGGTTTTTAACTGAGATTGCATGTGTAAAATCACTTGAAAAATAAATAATACAATAGCTACCATGTATTGAACATCTTTGATGGATAAGTATTATACTCAGTGCTTCTTGTGGCTGTATCATATTTCTCTATTCTACTTATCCAATACTGGCCTAATGAAGACCCATCATTCATTTCTTGATTCTTTTACCCAACATACTCCATAGTTTGCTCTGATGTCTGAATAAAGACAATGGAATATTTTCACATGGGTAGTCAGAGAGACCTGATGGATTTTCACCCTCAAGAACAGGGCCTCCATAAATATAGGAACAAAAAACTCACAAAGACAGAATAGATGACAGGAAAATAGAAGAGATGAAAATGAACACAGGCAGCATGGTATGTGAATATATCTCAATAAAATTGAATTAAAAAAAAGAAAATGAACACAGGTGAGGGAAGTCAATTGCAAGAAAAATAAAAATGCAATACCAAAATTAAAATCTGCACCACAAACAGTAAAAACCAGTTTTAAAACTGCAGAAAATTGGGTGAATGATGGAAAGGATATTCTTGATATGTTCTCCCAGAATTTTGAGGAAAAGTATGTGAAGATTAAAAAAAATGATGAAAATGATGTTTGACTTATGTTCTCAGTCTTTTACAGTTAAACTCCCTGCAGAAAAGGCCATAAACTCTTGGAACTAAGAAAAATAAATGAAGACAGAGTTATAGAAAACTACCCAAAGCTGAGAAAAGATTTGAATATTGAAAGGAGTCAACATGTTACAAGCAAAATCATGAAGAGACAATCATATTTTGACTTATACTTACAATTTGTAAAATTACATTGATAAAGAAAAACATTCTATCAAAATCTGGGCAGAAAAAAAAAAAACGTAAACTAGAAAGAAACAAAAATCTGAGGAAGCCAAATTAACTTGTTTGCAACACTAAATGCAATAAGACAAAGGAGCAACAGCCAGAGTTTTGAGGTTGAAAGCTGGTGACCATGAATTTTTAAACACAGCCAAGGAACATAAAGGCAGTTTCCGATATGAACAAACTCAGGGAAACATAACCCCTATCTTTCCATGAGGAAACACACACTACAACTGGCCAACTGACCAAGAGATAAATCAAAATTAAAACCTCAAAAACTGTAAAATAATGGTTTAAAACAACTGGATTTTTTTTTTTTTTTTTTCATCATCAAGGACTAACAAAGCCAACCCTGATGAAGCAATATGGTAGAGTATAGCATTTTCAAAATGGGTCCCTTGAGTTCTGGGTTCCTCGGAAGTGACTCAGGAGGACTAAGAGGGTGAAAGGAGGGCTGTGCAAAACGGTCAGGGTCCCCCATTCCCTTTTCAACCACAGCAGCTCCATGTTTATCCATTTCATATATTAGCATTCTGCAAAATATTTGGTTTGAAAGGAAAGGTTTCAGCTGTTAAAAATAAAAAGAATCAAAACCACCTGAGAAGTAGAAAGACCAGGAATAACAAAATCTGGGTTTGAACCCTTACTCGATCACCTATAATCTATATGACCTTGGGCAAACCATCAGCCTGACCTTTGGCTCTTCAGTTATAAAATCATCTGTCTCACTGGTCTCTTAGTGGAACATTGAGAAGAAATGTGAAAGGTATTCTTACGTGCTATTACTGATCAACTAAGGACTTAAAATTCCCTAGCAGAACCACATAATAATTTTAACTTTGTTTGGAATATGGGCTTATTCAGATGCTGTGTGTTCAAACACATGCTACAAACAAGGATTTGGTAGGTGAGGCAGCTTGTCACATGGAGCTGGGCTTCCCAACCATGTTTACCTGGTGACCACATAGACCATGTTACTCGGAGTGAAGAGAGGCATCTGTTGGTGGCCTCGTCCAGAAGCCCAGAGGCTGGAGGAATCATTATCATGACCCTTCTTGTAACCCCTTTGTGACCTACCAATAGGGAAGTTGGTAGTAAAGATCCAGTTTCCTTCTCTTGATGTAGAGTGGTCTAGATTTAGCTATGCTAAGAGCATCTCTCAAAAAAGTTTCAACTCTTGATTTGCTTGTCAGGTCTTCCAGAATCTAGACCCACCCTCTCACTTCAAAATTAATTCCCACTCTCCAACCGAAAGCTGACAAGCACATCACATTTCTGTGCCTTCACCCAAATCTACATGCCCCCCACACGCACCCCTCGTAGAGCAGTGACCCGAGTTGTCCGGTGCTCAGCAGTGTGTAGCCGCCTTGCTCACAGGGTCACCTGCCTCTGCTGGCATCTCCCGTTCAACTCCAATATCTTTGGGTGAAATGACATTTTTCAAGAGTTTATAGTTACATGGGAACTGCTTGTGTTAAATATGCTGGGAAAGGGGGATATAAACTGTATATGGATTATAATCTTAATTTGTAAAGAATACATATTGAAAACAAACACTAAAAATAAATACATCACTGAGTTAGCAGTTTTCTCTAAGCAATAAATGACTTTTTTCTTTCTTTCTACCTTTCTGTATTTTTAAATATTTTATAAGCAATGGCATTGTTTGCTTTTAATGAGGCATAAATTACATAATGTATACAAATCTTAAGTGTACAGCTCAGTGTATATTTACATATATATACATATTTACATATGTATACACTCAGGGAACCAGCACCTAGATTGAGACTCTTTCCATCTCCCAGAAGCTCCCTCATGCCCCATCCCAGTCACTAATGCCCCCTGAAAGTATTATCCTGACCTCAAACACCATGGATTTGTTTTTAAGGAATATGCAATACTGTTATAATGAAAAAAGTTAACTTTATTTTTAAAATATAAAAGATTTTAAACAACAGAATGTAAATCTCTGATAGCAACACAGACACATGCTTTTCCCCTCAAACTGTTGATTGATATTCATGATTATTCTGTGACTGGAAAAAAAGATCTTCTGGAAGATGGCTATCATGAGAAAGAAATAATCCATGCGAGTAGCCTGAAGGTGACCCCCGAGGGCCCTGCAGGTTTGGTTCAGAATGGCAAGCTCTGTCCTGATTAGCACATACACAAAGTTAATATTCATATGAACCTGCAGTTTTTTAGTTCCTCCAGAGAGACCCTGAGTGACAGCTCCCCTTTAAGATTTCTGATAATTATCAATTCTCAATGAGCGGAACTCTCTTGCTCTAAGTACCTCCTTTCTAAATATAGTTGCATAGGTTTTTCACCTTCCCAACCTGGCCAAAACATGAAGATGTAAAAGAAGAATTTTTTCTTTTAATTTCTCTAAAGGATCCAGGAGAGCTGCAAACATATCCTGTTTGAATAATTGATACTATAAAGTCCTCCATAGAATGAGTTTCTGAAACTTCCTTTCAGTTCTAAACACCATGGCTGAGAGGAGTATCCTCCATTTGTGTGAGCAAGTCCTACATAACATGAGGTTTGGCCCTTTCTTCCTGCTGTCTCCTTAATGGAGAACATCAGTACTGGTCAACATGCTTTATTTCATAAGCCTTCATATACCTGGAAATGGTTGTCGAAGTTTTCCCTCTGAAGTTTCATACTGAGTTTCAATAATTTATTCTTCTAGCTCTTCCATATGGAAGTGATTCTGTGTAACTTCAAATATTTGGGGCTCTCTTCATTCCTCCCCTGATTTTTCCACATGTGGCAAGGTATGGACAAGAGTTTTAGGGTGAGTCTGAGCAGTGATTAGATAGAAAAGAGAATGGTTCCCATTTACTGTGTGTGTCTCCATCATCCTACACATTGGCAATCCTCTCCCAATTGCACGAGTCTGTTCTCTGACCTCCACTTTGCCACCACACCTCTTCTCATCTGGACTAAACACAATTTGCTTTTCTTGATAGTGTTACTATTGGAGTCTCCATGTTCTCCCTCCAAACCCAGTCAGAATTCCTGAGGGGCTTCTCTTCCTTTCCCCTTTACTCACGGTGGCTTCCTTTTCCTAACGATGTTTTGACCAACACTTCTGTTTTTCCAGTCGACTCCCTGTTGGATGCATCAACCCCACGCCCCTCTGATCACAGACAGATCTTCCAAGCCGTGTCACTACCATATGGGACATGTCTGTCTAAAAGCAAATTCATACCACACACAAAAACTAGCCCTTCCTGTGTTTATCTGTGACTTCTCAGACCTTGTGTTATAATATTCCACAATTCCCTGTTCAACCCATGTTCAGTTGGCTATTTGCTGTACACATGCACATTAAACAAGAAATAAAGATTTGCTTCATTTCCCTTTAGATGTTCAGCCTTGTCCCCTCTCTATTCCTTTATCCACATAACAGACCCCACCCATTTTAATAGGTTTTACATAATATATTCCAAGATTTCACAGTATTTGGGGATGGGGGAAAGAACCTGAACTTCAAAGTCAAACAGACTTGGGTTCAAATCAGTCAAGCAACAACTTCTCAGGACTTCAGCTTCAGCTTCCTTATCTCAAATAAAGATAATAGAAGCTACCACCCAGGCAGCTGGTGGACAAAATGAGGAAAAATATGCTTCTAGGTAAAGTACCTAGCACAGGGTCGGACACAAAGGTGAAGGTGTTTTAAAATTAGTTCTGTGATCATTTGTTTCTCTGGTTTCCTTTAGAAACAGTGAAGGCACATGTGTATACACATACACACACACACCTACATCTGCTATTAACTTAAACTACCTGGGCTACATCAAATTTAGTTGTCTCCCCTCTGGGCGTCTCAAATCCTATTTCTTATTCCTTTCCTTAAAGCAGCCATCAGTGATTAAATCTCTCTCCTCCCCTAGACTCACTGCCTCTCGGCCATGCTCTTTTACACACTCTAGATTTATGTAGCCCCCCCCCCACTATTCCCACTGCTAACATGCCACCATGTGTTTTGGTCACTTTGACTTGACAAATGTAACTGTTGTCCAGATGGCCTCTTCTCCCTCTGTGCTTCTCAAGTCTAATAAATATTAGAGGCTGCTGCCAAGACTCCCCCTCCCTCTGGTCATTCTGCACCTAGTTCAAAGCCCTGCTTTAGCTTTTGCACTCGTTTTCAAGAAAAATTAACATATTCACAATCAGAAGTGAAGGCAAGTTACCCAGAATATGCTTGGTTATTTCGTTTGTTCTTCTAAGTTTTTACTTATTTATGGCGTTTTCTCGCCTTCCAATTATTTTTCTTTCTCATTCTTCACCCACCACCTAGACTTTTCTCCATTCGTGCTACAAACTTTCCATTCCTCATTCAAAGGTGTTGCTAAAACGCCATTGAAAAGGCTAGTAATGCCCAAATTATGATACTTCTAGTCAATGGATATTATGCAGCCTTTAAAAGGATGAAATAGTTATTCTGGTATAGAGAAATCCCCCAGATTAAAAAAAAAAAATAAGATACAGAAGAGAGTGTATAATTTTTAATGTAAATATATATATTTGTGTGTATGTATACACACACAGAGAAATACATATTTGCATATTTTTTGCAAGAATACACAGATATTATTTTAAATGTTTACCTTTGGAGAGTGGGACCTCTTTCTACTATTTGAATTTTCTAGCTATGTGCCTTAATTATTTTTTTTTCCTAATGTCATCAGGAACCATCTGGGCTGTGTGACTATGGACCATTAGTGTTTCAATTTTTTACTACTCTTCAACATATTAATGTTAAGAAACATTATATTTTAAAAATAAAAGTAATGATGTCCCCAATCCAGAGACTTGAGCCTGGAAAGTACTGTTAGAAGAAGCTAGCACAGGTCTATCCTAGCCCCAGTGCTGAGAGCATCATTTATTTTTCAAACATAAAGAGACCTACATTATGCCTGGCACTGGTTTTCCACTACAAAAATAAAAACATAAAAGACAGTGTCAATAAATGTCCATATTTTTCAGCCTTTAAAAAATTAAAAATAAAATTGAATTAAATTAAATTAATAAAAACAGTGTCTACTCTCAAGGAGTTTCTGTATAAACAATGGAATAATGGCTACAATCAAGGCAAGACAGGATGCCATGGAAAACCAGAAGGAAAAAACCTCCTTTGTTGCACTGCAAGGAAAGCTTCAAAGGTACTGTCATTTGAGTTGGGTCTTATATTAGTCAGGATGAGCAAGGTTATGCTGCAGTAACAAATTGTTTCCAAAATCCTAGTGGTTTAACACTACTAAAGTTCCTGTAGAGCCAACTGCAGCAGGACTGGGAAACAGCAAACATAAAGCTGCTATGTTGAGCTGAGAATGGAGTTGCTTTGAACACATTTTTAGAAGACTTCTGACACCAGCATGCTGATTATTCTCTATCATAGCCTCCCCATCCATTCTCCTCCTTTCTCTACTCTGCTCAATGCCCATGACAGTTTTCTATGTATTATATCACCTGGTATCCCTTGCCGTCTGGCTTCAGCCAATGGGAGGAACTAGCAAGAGGGAAAGCTCAAGGCATTTACTCCCCCCAGCTTCTTTGCTGCTCTGCTGAAGTGAGACATTCCTGTATCCAAGGCCACACTCCTCTTGGGTGGTCCCTTTCCCATTTCTACATCTCTCGCTGGGTTCCAGGAACAACTATATCCCTTTGTCTCTTCAGACCTAGAGGTGGTAGCAGCTTCCCACCATTGCTAAGCCCTGGGGTCTTCACCATCTTTTTCAGTTCCATTAACCCTTCTCTTGCCTGTGTTGGATCATCCCTTCATTAAACTCTCTTCAGTTGATGCTGAGGTGTGCCATCTGTTTTCTAATAGGATCCTCATCAATGCACACAGCTCAGCTCTTCAGCTTTCCCCAGGACAAGAAACCTCATCAGAAGCTCAGGTCAGCCCAAAGAAGCACCTCCAAATTAAATTCCTCTACACTGTGATAAATTTGCTTTGTTTCCATAGAGCAAGGATCACTCATGCTTAATTCAGAAAACTCTGTTGGGTCAGGGAGGATAAGAAGTGACAGGTGAGTCTCCATATAAGCTTTCACCAGGCCTGGAATCTAAACTGGACTAAATGTCATATATTCATTCCTATTCATATATCATGCTCTGTACTACATCTGAGAACATCCCTTGATGTTCTCCTCCAGCCGTCCAATTTTGAAGTTGAGTCCCATGTCCATAAAACAAGGGATCCTTCTTCACTTTCTCCTCCATTAGGTAAAATCAAAGCCAGAGATATTTGAATCAAGATGATTGGCTTTTAATTAAAAAAACATAAAAATGTGTCCCCACAGGTACCCTGATTAACTCTTCAGTTCCTGGAATCCATGGCATCATCTGTGTTTATTCTAAAGTCTAGGCTTTGATCACAAGTAAAACCAGGACATGTGGAGCCTGACATGTCTCATTCCACAATCAGGCATGAAAAGGCCAGACTTGGGAGGAGCTTGAGCCTGCACCCGGTCCTACCTCCTGGGGTGAGGCATGGATAGAAAGTGCCCACCTGTAGCTACCGAGAGAAACTCTAGTCAGGCAGACAGTGTGAAGTCAAGTAATTGTCTAGACCAGACAGTCTCAAAGTGTGGTCCCTGAACCAGTGGCATCAGCAACACTGGGAACTTACTAGAAATGCAAATTCATAGGCCCCTTCTACTAATCTACTGAATCAGAAATTCTGGGAGTGGGCCCAGAACACCTGTGTCTTAAGAAGTCCTTCATGTGATTCTGATGCCCACTCAAGTTTGAGAACCATTGGTCTATTCCTATGGTGCTCAAACATAAGTGCTTATAAGAAATGCAGATTCCCATGCCCAACTCCAGAAATTCTGATTTAGTAAGATAGAGTCACATATGAGAAACAGCAGTATATACCAGCAAGTTGTCTACATAGAAATCTAGCAACAGAACATTCTGGTAGACAAGCAAGCTCAGCAGTAGGAGACTAGGAAGTTTGTAGGCAGGGTGGGGAGTTAAAGAAGAGACAATGAAAAAGATAAGGGCAACCTAGAAAAGTCAAAGGGAGATGGAAAGGTTATCAAGTTAGGCATTTAGGCCTGTGGACAAGAAAGAAATCCAACTACCCAAACTGAAACATGGTACTCGAAATTTAGGCTCAAGAATAAGACCCGTTAATCAACCCAGGAGCCAAAGATCTGAGCCAAGCTATCCCAGTGATGAATTCAAATTCCTCCAGACCGAGTTGAGCTGGGTCATGGAATCAGGAGTCAACCTGGTGTGCAGGCTGGATCTATCCGTGAGAAGCAGCAGCAGTGGGGACAGGATGTAAATACATCCTGAAAGACACTTCTTTACCGTTCAGGTGGTTGACAAGTTATCAAGCTCATAGTTAGCACTGGGATTCTCATGAGGAAAATGTTGCCATTTCTTTTCCATCTTAACTATGACATAAATTAATTTATGTTCATTTAAAACATTTTTACCAGGTAAACAACCAAGGTAGTTTTATCACACCTTTAAAAAGTAAGGTAAGGTATCGCACCTACACAGATATGATATATGCTCCACACACACACCTTAAAGTGAGATTTTATGTAGTATTAACAAACTAAATCTGCCAAGGAGAGTTTAGATTCAGAGATGACAGTAGCTTTTTAATTCTCATTTTTTTCCCTAGGGTCTGCCTCCTTCTCTATATTCCAAGTCACACTTGGGAACGGCAAGGCAAACAGTCTTCCTTCTGAAGAGAGCTCTTTCATGCAGATATACTTTCCATTCTCCCCCAGTGGTCGCACTCAACTCCCACATCCCTTCAGATATCATGAGTTCCAGAATAGCCCTAGTAATATCACATATCAGATATGTATATAGTACAATAAGAGGATGTTAAACAATATTAAATGTAATCTGATGAAACTATACTTTCATGAGTTCACTTTGGGATTATTATTCTAATATAGCAATAGCCTGTAGTTATACAAACACAAGCAAAACACGCACAGGTCCCCAAAATACCCTCATTTTAAAGAAGGGGACTCCTAAAATTGTGACATCTTAACCCAAAGGTTTGGCACTCCAATGGGAGAAATATGGAATTCTTTGTCAGCCTAGTTGGAAGCTTCTTTCTTTTCCAATGGATATTCCAACACTAAACTTCCAACCATCAGAGAAGCTCCATGAAGGTCTTCGTGCTCTTTCCTGCAGGAAGGCTACTTGGGGCATTTACCATTTGCCACCCCTGAGCCACCCTAGAGAGAACAGAGGTAGTTGCAAAGCATCTTCATCAAATAACCTGCCCTTCTCAAAGAAAAGCAGAAAATGCTAGCTTGCTAAGAGTTTCGTCACATTAATGGACAGATAATGTCACTGTGCTTCCAGGGCTACAAAATTAACTTTAACAAAAAATCTGCTCCAAAAGTCATCCCAAACAGTGCATTGCCATGGGAAAGCTTCCTTCAAAGGCAGCTAAACTCCTAGAAAGCTCAAGCCATCTAGATTGAAGAGGCAACCAATAAGAGACCTCCCCACCCTGCCATGTCCCGGGTTGTCTGCGTGGAAAAACAGGAGGGAGTGACATCCATCAAGCCCAAATGGTTCAGCAACATCCATGACAGCGTGATCTTCACGCTGCATCTGTTCCTTCCTGTCAGTGAGCACAGATGATGAACTACCAAGGACAACATCTAATTGCCACTTTTTAATTTCTGGGGTTGGCTTTGAGGATTCCTCAGTTAAAAATGGGAAAGGACAACTCTAACTTCTAGCAGGTCCTGGGTAAATCATAAAACAAGGGTAGATGTCTTGACTTTCAGCTCTCCTCTTTCTGCCATTTTTTCCCCACCAGGAACCTAATGACCTCAATACTACTCTTTCCCCAAGCAGCTGAAACCTACTCAGCATAAGTAATGATTTAATTGGCAGAGAGTGATGGTTAAGATCAGGAACTCTGAAGCCAGAATACCTAGATTTAAGCCCTGCTCCTATGCTCTATAGCCCCGGGTGAATATGAGCAATTTACAAAAATCTTCCTTGTCCCAATTGTCCCATATTAAAATAGGGTGATGACATAATAGTATCAACCTTTATTAGCATCTATCGTGGGCCTTGTAGGGGACAGGTAATACGAAGGCACATCTGAGTAGAGATGCTAATGCAGCATGGACTTGTGCAGGTTGTGTAGCTCTAGGGCATGGCAACTTTCCCTAATTATCATCAGTGCCATGACCATGGATATTCATGCAAATTCTGTTCCTCTGCTTTAGTCCCGGTCATGAATTGTTATTGCTCTCCCAGGGCTGACCTTGGGCTTACTCTTGCTCCAATGCCAATGAAGAGGACATTTCTTCAGCCAGGACAGGTGCGGTTCAGAGTTGGCAGGGGTAAGAAAAAGCAGGAAGCAGCAAAGCATGCACACTTACCGTGATTCTCTTTCAAGTCTGCCCTCCCCCTTGCCACCTCAATCACTATTTCTTGCTTTGCACAATACTTCCCTTCAGGAAGTCAGCATTTGTTTGAAAACTGAGTTTTAAGGCAAAACTAACTGCTGCATGTCAAAGCTCCATACAGAAGCTTAGTTGCTCTACATGCAAATTCAATTGCCCTTGGCTCCAGATCAGGCCAGACTTTGGGGTAGATATAGATGGAGAACAAGACAAGATGATCACCAACATCCCCAAGCAGTGCAAGAAGACACAAGTCCACTAATTCATGTGGATTAGCTTTGAAGGGTTTAGGGAGTTTAGAAGAGAAGAAAATAAGAAAGTGTAGGTATAATCAGTGCACCCTTTTTTGGGGAAATGGGGTTTGACATTGTTCTAGTTTGCTAATGCTGCCGGAATGCGAAACACCAGAAATGGACTGGCTTTTATAAAAGGGGGTTTATTTGGTTACACAGTTACAGTCTTAAGGCCATAAAGTGTCCAAGGTAAGGCATCAACAATCAGGTACCTTCACTGGAGGATGGCCAATGGTGTCCAGAAAACTTCTGTTAGCTGGGAAGGCACGTGGCTGGTGTCTGCTCCAAAGTTCTGGTTTCAAAATGGCTTTCTCCCAGGATGTTCCTCTCTAGGCTGTGGTTCCTCAAAAACGTTACTCTTAGTTGCACTTGGGGTATTTGTCCTCTCTTAGCTTCTCCGGAGCAAGAGTCTGCTTTCAATGGCCGTCTTCAAACTGTCTCTCATCTGCAGCTACTGTGCTTTCTTCAAAATGTCCCTCTTGGCTGTAGCTCCTTTTCAAAATGTCACTCTCAGCTGCACTGAGTTCCTTCTGTTTGTCAGGTCATTTATATGGCTCCACTGATCAAGGCCCACCCTGAATGGGTGGGGCCATGCCTCCATGGAAATATCTCATCAGAGTTATCACCTACAGTTGGGTGGGGCACATTTCCATGCAAACAACCTAATCCAAATGTTCCAACTTAATCCCCACTAATAAATCTCCCCCACAAGATTACATCAAAGAATATGGCTTTTTCTGGGGGACATAATACATTCAAACCAGCACAGGCGTTTAATTTGACAAGATGGAGAAAAGAAAGGAAAAGGCATACTAGAGCTAGGGACAGATTCTGAGATAGGGCATCAATCACAGAATGTTTGTGAACAGTGAGATCAGCCCATCCATAGTGGAGGATGAAATTTTGGGAAGCCATGAGAAGAAAAGAAGGAGAGGCAGAGTGATACCAGATTGCAAAGGGCTTCTGAAAGCTCAACTAAGGAATCTAGATTTGATTAAGTGCTAAATGAACAAGATATTCTTTTCTATTCGCTCTCTTGGAAGCTAGATAAATAAATATATTCTTCACCAGGGCCTTTGGGAAAGTTATTTCTCTTGTGGCTCCCTTGCTCTCTTTTCTCTTCTCCATACACTCATCCCACCAGGTCTGTTGCCTCTCACCTGCCCTATTGCAAAGGGTACTTCATTGGCCTCTCACCTGCACCCTCTGCCCACTCTGATCCTTCCTATACCCAGCTATCAGTTTCATCTCCTTACAGCTTAGTTCTCATCAAAAACTTTCAGTGGCTCTGCACTGCCAAAATAAATCACATCTCA
Source organism: Choloepus didactylus (assembly GCF_015220235.1). NCBI lineage: Eukaryota > Metazoa > Chordata > Mammalia > Pilosa > Megalonychidae > Choloepus > Choloepus didactylus. The sequence continues at coordinate 23,938,846 of NC_051322.1, read as the reverse complement.
GTTCCACATTCTTGAATTCAAGTCCATCCGTTGTCCAGCCTCAACTTTCTTTTCCCGTCTTTGAGCTTACTTCTTCATACTGCAGTGAAAACAGATTAGACAGGGCCACTTTCTCATCTCCTCTTCCTTAACAGTGTGTGGTCCTCTACCTGAAATGGTCTCCTGGCTGCAAAACCAAGCAGGGAACAAAACATACTGAAACCATGGAAGCAGATGCAGGCCAGGCTGGCAGTGAAGCTATGAAGGACATCAGGAAATGCAAGGGGTGTGTGTGTGTGTGTGTGTGTGTGTGTGTGTATGTCCAGGAAAAGGCTCTGCAGCCTAGCGGTTATGAGTATGGAGTCTGCAAACTGGATTCATACCCTGGATCCAGAACATCCTATCTGAGAGTTCTTAAATAAGTTTCTTAACCATTATAGGCTTCAGCTTCCCATTTAAAAAAGTAGACTAATAACAGTAACTTCCTCATAGGGTTGTTACAAAGAGTAGATGAGACGATGCACATAAAGCACATAGCACAGTACTAGGCAAACAGCAAATGCTTAATAAATGCTGGCATTGTTTTAGACAGAATTCAGTTAAAAGAGATTGGAAACAAGCAGGCACATCTCAATTTCCAAATCACTCTATATTTACCATTCCTCGTTTCTTCCTCCTTCCCAAAGCTAATCTCTTCCAGCTTCTTCCTCAATCTTCTTCCTTTGTTGTATTTCTAATCTTTAGCTTTCCATCAGAATGTCCCTTTTCACCTGCAAACATCTTGCAGCATCTTCCATACAACACATATGTAGCACCTGCCAGTGTACCCACTGAGTGAGGGAACGAGATCTAGGGCTGGAACTTGAAGGTCAGGGCAGGAGGTACAGTTGTAGAAGACATTAGCAGAAAGCTGACATCATTAAAACAGATCAGCTCTCTGAAGAGAGAGAACACAGAGAATGGAGCCAGACCTGGGATAGAGCCTTAAGGGATGTGTCCCAGGAATCAAAGTACCTGCACTGGAAAGCAGGTTTCTCCTCTTGGACTTCCTGGTTCCTCTTAGTGCCCTCCGCTATCTTATATGTATCTGGCTCACCACCATGATGCTGTACTTGGCCTTCCTCTCCCCACTCAGCATGCTTTTCTGGATTCTTCTATCACCTCATCACAGATGGTGTGCACATCTCTCTGATCTCTCACCCAAATGTACAACATGGCCTACAAGTCTGACAGATATATGTACTCATTCTCCATCTGGTGTCTTGAAATTCAGTGAAAGAATAGAGAGAGACGGTCAATGGTGTCTAATTTAAAATTGTCTTTTAAGGCAACATACAGAGCAAAATAATTGCAAACCTATTTTTCTGTATTGTTGCTCTATCTTGCAATGTGGTGAACATCCAATATAACTTCAAATACATTCTTTGGCTGGTGGATTGGATTAGGAATCACATGTTTGATCTCTTTCTCTTTCTCTAATGAACTCCAGGCATCCCTAAGGGAAGAGGACAGTCAGCAGAGACCCACTATGGCTGAATTGTGTGGGCAAAAGAACAAAACCAAATAAAGCAATCTCACCAGTGAATCCAGTTCTCAAGTCACTTTTAGCCCAATCTTTTAAAAATATATACATTTTTACTGAAGCTGTGTATGCGTAATTGAAGTATACTGATCTTAAGTGTGCAAACTGATAATTTTTTAAATATAAATATGCCCGTGTAACCAATTAAGCTATAGAACAATTTCAGCCCCCTAGAAGATTCCTACATGCCCCATTTCAGTCAATACTGGCCACCAGAGGTGACCACTTTCTCATTTCTACGACTGACTACCTTTGTGTCTAGCTTCTTTCCTTCAAAATAATGTTAGATTCATACCTGCCATTGTGTGATCAGGAATTTGTTCATCTATTGCTGTGTAGTATTCCATTGTACAAATATTACAATTTTCCATCCATTCTCCTATAGATGGACAATTGGGTTGCTTCCAGTTTTTTGCTATTGTGAACTATTGTAAGAACATTCTTATACCTGTATTTTGTTGTATATATATCTAGGAGTGGAATTGCTGGATCATAGGGTAAACATATGTTCAATTATTAAGTATTGGTAAATAGTGTTCTAAAACAATCATACCATTTGACACTCCCACCAGCAGTGTTTGAAAATTCTAGTTTTTTCACATCCCCATCACGGCCAGTTTTAATTCAACTATAACCCTATTTAGAGCAAAACAATTTACAGCTTTCTTGCCCTGATAATTTGAAAATAAGGTTTTCTTTCAAACATTGTCACTTTTTTAGAAGAAATATTTTATATGGAGGTTTTATTTCCTCCACTAAAGAAAAGTATTCTTTTTCACTGATTTGTTCTACAAAGGATTTGAGATAGAATACCAAAAGGAATACACCTATACAGAAAATTAAAGAGAAAAAATAAAGATGGATTCATTGAGTTAAAACCTGACACAAAAATCCTGGCTTAGGAAAGTGTTTTAATTTGATACATATTACTTGGGCCACTCACATACCTTTCGTAGTTAAATAACACCATTTGGTGAGTAAACAGCAATTGTCTCAGAAGATGTCATCACCAACGGAAAAGCAGACATCTATCTAGCCAGTGGGTTGGAGGAGTCACTGGAGAGGCTACTTCCCAAGCTGCACTGGAAGACAGTCTCACACAGATTTTGGCATAAGTGGGCTTTTTGTTGTCATTAGGAGTTTTCCTCCCCCTGGCTGTTCAGAAGTTTCAGATGAAATTTTTCTGATGTTTTTTAATGAAAGATGATATTTGCTTACCCATCATAGAAGATATTTCCTCGGCAGGAATGCTGTCGAACATGTTGCATTCACAACATGACACAAAGTTTAAAAATCACAGAGAGACTAATTACTGGAGGAAAATTACACCAAAAGACCGATTTCCTCATGATGAAAATGACAGACTAGTGCCCTGTTACCTGGCCTGATTGGGCAAATAGCCCATGTAGCATTGTTCTAATGCTTCACATTACGAGCCGCAATAGAGGAAAGAGGCCCTTCGATCCTGTAAGTGGCTCAGTGAGAAACCAAGGTAAGCCGTCAGTTAAGTGAGGTCTAATTATAAGTCTCATTTCCAGTATTTATGGCTGTGACAGACAGTAACCGGGGCTTACCTGCATCGATACGTGCGGCCGCTAAAGCTGGTCTTTTTCTCTTTATGCCATCATCTGATTTATAACCTTGAAGTTTTGACATTTAGTGCTGACAGCCAGGGCCTGCCCCAGCCAAAACTGTAAAGTGAGGACCACCCCTCTGTTCATTCTGCTTTGCCTCTTCCCATCAGCTACCTAGTACTGAAAGGGTCCCTTCCTCCCCCTGTCAAAACCTTTTTAAAGAGACAGAAGGTAACCTGTTCCTCCTTAATATGAATTCAAATCACTTTAAATCACTTCTCTTTTCAATCACAAAAGATGACAAGAGTATTCCATTTATATGAAATGTCCAGAATATTCAAATCCACATAGACAGAAAGGAGACTAGTGGTTGTCTAGAGCTAGGTGGGTTGGAGGGAAATAGGAACCAAATGCTAATTGATACAGGATTTCTTTCAGAAGTGATAAAAATGTATTAAAATTGATTGTGGTGATGGTTGCACAACTCTGTGAATGTACTAAAAGTCACCAAATTATATATTATAAATGGGTGAATTGTATGGTATGCAAATTATATCTCAATAAAGCTATTTTAAAAAAAATCACCTCTCTTTATCTGTGGTCTTTGTACCAGTGCAGAAAATTTCAAGCATCCAAGAACACCTGAGGAAGTTCAGGGGGGTGGAGGGAGAGTCAGTAGGAAAGGAGGTGGAACTATTCTATTGCTCTGAAATTGCCCTAATAAGGCCAGTCTTGCTAATTATATTAGAAAAGGGGATCCTGGTTGACGTCAATCAATGTTGCTCAAACCCATGACCATTTTGGATAAACATAAATATCTCATACCTTCCTTAGAGCAATTGGAAATTTTGAAAAAATTAATTATCCTGTCTACCAGGCAAATCAAAGCAAATATAGTGCAATGTCTAAGAGATGATGCTAGGCTCTCTTTACTCATTCAGAATCACAATGTAGAAAAAGCACTGCATTTTGTTTTTAAAACTGCCTGTAACTTTCTCTTCATATCATATGTCAGAGCTGTAAGGGACTTTACAGATGCCCCCTTATCTTTAAAAACACTGATCTGCCAGATGGACAGACAGACCTGGGGTTCAGAGGAGTCAAGAGGAGGACATGATGTTTCAATCGGGCTGGGAAAGGCAAAGGCAGGAGTAGGTACTGGTAGTTGTGATAGGGAATGGATAAGAGCTCCTGTTCATTTACTTGCAGGAGGAAGGAAAGATTTGACCAGAGAGAGATTTAAATGTGGAGGAGGGGAGATTCAAGCCCAGTGTACCCATGGCCTAGGATATCATCCATTGGGAATATTCCACCCAAGCACCATCCCCACTCGTTAAGACATGGGCTTTTACAATGACTAGATAATTAATGATGTTAAAGAATTGTTAATTATTTTTATAGACGAAATAATGCTGATGTGGTTATGCTTTTTAAAAGAAACCTTATCTTTTAGAGATGCATATTGAAATTATTTATAAAAGAGACTATAAAATATATGGGATTTGCTTCAAATAATCCAAAGTAGGGGAGAAGCAGAAGGGTTTATAGATAAAAAAAAAAAGAAGATTGGTCATGATTTGATAATTGCTGAGACTAGGTGGTGGGTATATGGGGGTCCATTATATCATTCTGTCTACTTACATGTATGTTTAATATTTTCCATCACAGAAAAATTTTTGAGAAACAGTGTTTCTAACCACATGGAATGACAGAGACTAGATATATACTCCTGTCTTGGAAAAACTAGAAAACCAGAAAAAAATACATTAAACAATTGTTTGCAGGCATTGGACAATGGGCAGTGCATGAAGAAAAACAAACTAGTGAGCCCTACAATTGTCCCTGGATTATTTCCTGGAGGCAGTTTCCATGCTGCAACATAGAAAGGGCAAACCTAAATGAAGCCCAGCATTCTTACTGAAATGGAGGAGACAAAGATCAAAGTTCAGGGAGGACAGGGTGTGTAGAATTTGTAGAGCAGACTACTAGAGGAGAGAAGCACAGAGAGCTCCAGAAATCCATAAAGGAGTCTGTTGACTATGCATGAATGAGAGAAAACTACCTGAGGTCAGGGGAAGAACTACTGGAAAGCAGTAGGTCAAACAATTCCCAAAGGTAACAAAGGATTAGGAATCTTCTGTCTTCCTAACAACCAGAATGGAAAGCCTTTGTAATACACAGGGCATAAGGTAAAGTCCTCAAAAGGGTTTTGCCTTACTAGTGGGCCTAAACTAGCTCTAGACTAAAGACTACTTTGAATGTGACCTAAGAAATCTTAAAAACAAGCCTTGAAATGATCAGACTGTTCCAAGTCATTTAACTGCCTGCTAGAAGAAAGTTCAATACATTTAAAGAAATACAACAAAATCCAGAATCCAACAATGTAAAATTCACAATGTTCATCTAATAAAAGTTACCAAGCATGCAAAGGAACAGGAAAATACAATCTATACGACCCCAGAAGAAAAATCAATCAATAGAAACAGCAAGAAATGATGGAGATGGTGGAATTAAGAAATAAGCACATTCAAACTGGTAAGCTCCAAATATTTGAGAAGGTAGAAGGAAATATGAGCAAGATAAGGAAAGAAATAGAAGCTATAAAAAGAATCAAATGAAATGTCTATGGATGAAAACTACAATATCTGAAATTTTAAAAATATACTGAATGGGAAAATCAGATTCAACACTGAAGAGAAAATCAGCAAATTGAAGTCATAGCAACAGAAAGTATACAAAATGAAGCAAAAAGAGGAAAACATGAATAGAGTATCATTGACATGTGGAAAATATCAAACAGCCCAACATAACCTGAGTTCCAGAAAAAGGAGGGAGGATAAAAAAATGTTTGAAGAAATAATGGCCAAAATTTTTCCAAATTTGATAAAAACTAAAAACTCACAGATCCGAGGAGATCAATGAACCTCAAGCAGAATAAACATGAAGAAAATTATACCAAGGCTGATCAAAAAAAATTACAGAAAAACAGTGGTAAAAAGAAAATTTTAAAATCAGCCATAGAAAAAAAGACATTACGTACAGGGAAACAAAAATAAGATTTACGGGAGACTCACACAAAAATCTACGCAAGCCAGAAGGCAATGGAGCAATATATTTAAAGTACCGAAAGAAAAAAAAACTGTCAGTACCCAAAAAACATATTTCAAAAATGAAGGTGAAATAAAGACTTTTTCAGACAAAATAAAGCAGAGAGAATTCATCACCAGCAGGCCTACATTACATTGAGTTGAACACTCTTCTTTAGGCGGAAGAAAAATGATACCAGCTAGAAGGAAATCTGGATCTGCATACATGAATGAAAAGCACTAGAAATGCCTGTTATTCTCTCTCAGACTCTCTCCTACTTCTTTGTCTCTGCATACATTGCTCCCTCCATCTGGAAGACCACTTCTCTCCCTGCAAAACTCCTGCTCATGACCTCCAAATGGCTTACATGTTAGCATCTCTGCAAGCCTCTCTGGCTCCCCTTACTGCCCACCCTCTCACCCCCAATCAGGCACTCACACACCTTCTGAGCTCCACAGATGCCTACACATTCCTCAAATGTGACATGTATCCCTCTCTGTCATAATTGTTCAGTAGGGCCCCACCTTAGACTTCCAACACCTTGGTGGCAGGACTTCATCTTTCTTATCTTGGTGAATAGCTCAACCACTGTTGAATGAACTAAGTTTGGATAGATAGGACCTGAATGGAACGCTTGCAAGGACATTGAGCAAATTTCTCTCAATATTGATCTTTCATTCATTCATTCATTTACTCATTCATTCATTCTTTTCTGGAGTGACCTAAAATTCATCAAGGGAAGAGAAAGTTGATCTGTATTCTACACATGAAAAACAAGCTGGCACTTAAAGCAATTCTCCAGTGATACAAACCATAAACTCATTACATCTCAACTCCATGCTCTCTACTGTTTAGTGCAGAGCCGCACACCAATAAAACCCTCTGAAAAGAGGATGAAGTTAACGGAAGGAGAGGACCCAAAGTGGTAAAATCTGCTCCTTCTTTATAACCAAATTGGATAAATCACACATATTTTTTCATGCAATATGTAATTGAAGGATCCCTTTGAACTCCCCATTTTACTTAATCTACATTATGTGCTTAGCTTGTATCAATCAGATATTTAGCCTATTTTCTTAATCTTTTATTGTAAAATAAGGAAACAGAAATATTATGAGATAAGGAAGCGTAGAATTCAAACCCTATCTTTATACTATTTATAAACTTGTTTCTGATTTCCTTTGTTCTATTCTCCACTTAAAATAATTGCATGAGTAGCCAATATCCTATTTATTTAAATGTCAAAAACAACATTTAGTTTTAACCGGTTCATGAGAGTCTCAAGTAAAATATTAGACAAAAATTGCCAGTAATGTGAATTAGACCTCAATTAAAAAATTGCTAATAACATCTATAAGAACTGCAACTTCCATATTTAAAAGAACATGTAGATTATAACCTTGTTAAGAAGTTGGCAGCAAAATTATTGGAAGCACTTTTATCAGGTTATTAAAAAAAGTTTCCTACGTGCAACCCCTATCCATTCCTAACTCAGTTCCTTTTTTGAAAGCAGAAACCCTATCTTTCTTTTTAAATAGATCAGCTTCTTTACATATTAAGAAGTACTGTTATTACATATAAAATATTTAAATGAAATGCTTCATTATTTCCTATAGCCTTTCCAATTATTAAATGGTTTAATAATGTATTTGGTTTTTAAAGCATAAGCTCCACTGGGGCAAGGTTTTTGTCTGTTTTTATCTACAACTGAATTATTAGAACCTAGATGACTACCTGGCACAGAGTGAGAGCTCCACAAATGTTGGCAGAATAAATGAATGAGTGAGCCATCTGGGTTTACCTGTGGCAGCCACCAAATCTTTCCCTGGGCCCCCCTTGAACTGCCAGCCTTAAGAGTTATGCTTGGAATAATCTCTGACCATGTCTTCTCCTTCATTCTGTCCACCCGATCTTTCTGTTTACAACATGTTCGTTTATTTGATGCTATCATCTGCCTTTGACTACTCATTTACAAATAGACCCCACTGATTTTTTTAGAGGAGAAAGGGGAACTGTACTGCAGTCTCTCACATTTTGCCAAGGGACTACATATACTCACTGGGCTCCAGTTATTTCCACTGACCCTTGAAACAGTCCTGCTACCATCGATTCTGAACTCAAGTGTTTCCCTTGGTTTTCTTTTGTTGTTGTTGGTACTATTTTTCACATGTTCTCTGAGGGCTTAAACTCGAGAATATCCTAAATCCAGAATATATTCCAAATTGAAGTTCCCGAAAGCAAATCTAAACCCAACCCAAAACTCTAAAAATGAAGATATCTGGATATGGAGATATCAAGACACAAAAATCTAATTTTTCTTTAATAAAGTTTGTTTGGCTGTCTTATCTGCCAGGATCAGAGAAGTTCCACAAACGGGGAAATTAACCTATGCCTGAATGAATGCCTAATTAACCTCAAAATGCACTGCTCTCCACAATCCCCACAAATTTTCTGCATTTTCTAAACCACAAAGAGACTGGTCGAAACATCTGGGAATCAGCCACAGGATTTCTCCATAGTCTGGCTTACATTTTTAAGGATCCAGAAACCCAGGTTATAAAGTGATGTGTAAATAGCCTAGTATGGCAAGAATTTAGAAGATGCCAATGGGTCTGCATGAATCAGCATCTTTTTGAATGTCCGTGATGCAGAATACCAACACTGTTTAGGACACTTTTCACTGTAGAAGTGAAATTTATACTAGGCGATGGTAATGCTGTTAGTTTACTAAATATCCTTTCAAACACTGTGCCTACTCATTGTTTTAGCGTGTTCGTGCAACCCAAAAAATTGGTTTCAGCAAGAATGTTTGATTTGGAGAAGTCTTAGAGACTTCTAGTTAAGATGACTTTTTGCTGTGGTTGCTAAGACTCCCCCATTTTCATCAGAAAATATGTCCAAGCTGTAAATAAAATTTTTCAATAGGACATTCATGGCAACTCTCAGTGCATTACTTGGAGGAAATGTGAACATGGTCTTCATGTTTCAGTGTCTTAAAGCCATAACCCCTCTGTCATTTTCAGGGAAAAGGGCTCTTTTTACTCTGTTCTAAATAATTTTATTATTTTCTGTAGCAATTGAATAATACCATATTTTGATAAACTTCCCATGAAAGCGTAGTTCCCAAAATGATATGTCCAAGTCCTAACCCCCTCACCCCCATACCATTTGGAAAAAGGGTCTTTGCAGATATAATTAAGGATCTCGAGATGAGATCATCCTGGATTACCCGGATGGGCCCAAAATGCAATGACGATAGACAGAAGAGGAGAAGACGCAAACATGGAGGTCAAGAGAAGACAGGCCGGGAAGTGAGGCTGCGGCCACCTATCAGGGAACACCTGGAGCACCAGAGGCTGGACAAGGCCACCTAGGGCTCTCCCCAGACCCGGCAGAGGAAGCGCAGGCCCTGCCCACACCATGATTTCAAACTTCTGGCCTCTAGAACCGTGAGGGAATAAATTCCTGGTCTTGTAAGTCATCGAGTTTGTGTTAATTTGTTACATGGCAGTCCTAGGAAACTATTGTACAACAAGAAACTGGGAGCGTTTTGTATTTATACATTGTGCACTTCATGTTATATATATATGTTTATTACATTTTTATATGGTCCATGAGGGATTTCAGCTAAATGAAAATATCAGAGGAAAATCACAGAAGTTTTCAAAATTGATGACTACTGTGTTATTCTAGAATTTACTTGCCTAAATTGTTTAAGAAATTGCTTTTATCAGGGATAGAATTCCAGCAAAAAGTGAATAACACCAGAGTCTAAATCCACTTTCCAGACTTGCTTCCCCTGTAATATCTGTAATAGAACAATCCTGAATTAGCTGCTACTTTCCATAATTCTTGTCAGCAAAATCTATCAGTAGTTCTAACTCTGATTATACATGCTGGTAATGTAATTAAACGTGTTTTAAGCCTATCTCTGATGTCACAGTTTCAAATATAGCCACATAAATTTTAGCTATGAGTATTTCATACATAATTTATATATACAAATGTGTTTGCATGTGTACCTGGATTAAGTATAATAAATGTAAATTATATAATTTATATCTATATGTGTTTAACTGTGTTTAGTTTCAATCAGACAATAGTTTGATATATATTTTTAATGAGGTAAAATCCTACTGCAATATTAAGATTTTGTGTTTTGCAGACTTCACTTCTTAGTATTTTTTTAATTAAAAAGACAAATACGTTTCAATGCTCTTTTCAGTAAATGTTATGCTTCCTGTTCCAAAACAACTTTAAGTTTATAAATAAGAGTTAATGGATCCAAGAACCATGTTATTCCACGAGCTTGTGAACAAACAGTTTAAAGTCAAACTAGGATTCTTTCCAAGTTGGAGTTTCACATGATACAGTTTATAAACAGGTTTTGGGGGTAGAGGAATTGGTTTTGTCTTGTTTTATTTGTTTATATTCTCAATAAACAAAACTAAAATTCTGCCTTTGGAATGACTTGAAATGGCTTAAAGGGTAACTGGATTTCTAACCCATCACACAAATGAACTTGTGCTGAACTTTTGGGGATCGCTCATGACATCGAATCCTCTCCCTGCCTTCTAGACAAGCGTCTGGATGGTTCTGAAGCAGTTCATGGCAGTCCATGATGCTCCCTTCATTGAAGAACGAGGCAGCCTGTGTGGCATCCATTCCTAAGACCCCAATCAGAAATAGTTCCTGAGAGAAGTCACACCAATCTTGGACTCTACCAGGCTGTAAATTGTCTCTTTTGTAATTGTGACAGACAGTCCTGGGATTCTGTCTTCTATCCGACTCCCATGATCACTTTATCCTTTCTCTCTCTGCTGCCAAACAGAGTGGAGTTCCCGGAGTTTTGACACCTTGTAAAGACATTCCAGTGGATTCTAGCACACCCAAACAGATGGTGTGAAAGGAATACAGGGGAAGAAAATGTAGCCCTCTGCCAGAGTCTCATGTATTCTAGGTAACATGGTGTTCCAGGGGAAGAAAAAAAATAAAAAGGCACCGATATCATTGTTACTGCCTGCTTCCTGAGCCAAACCACCAGGCTTCTGCCAACGACAACGTCTTTAAGATGGCTCTAAAAACTCCTAACATTTTGAGAGGCAAAAGATGTAGACCTATGAGGGGACATAAAACAATAATCTTTATTATTGTTATACTGTGTTACATTGATGCTTACATAAAGCAGGGTTTTGTTTTGGGTTTTTTTTTTTTTTTTTTTTAGCAAAGAATGACATCCAGCTGAAAACAACATCTCTACTTCTTTTCCTTGTCTGCTGTGCTGGAAATCTCTACTGGGCTTCCTCTATGCAGCTAGCATTGACTTTCACCACAGAGGAAGGCTGAAGCCACAAGAACAGAGTGTATTAAATAAACATTAAAGAGCAATTAAATGCTTTTCTCACAGATACAGCCAGATGTGTGTGTGTGCCCACACACACACACACACACACATACACACAAATAAGCACATGAAAAGATGTTTAACATCATTAGCTATTAGAGAAATGCAAATTAAAACCTCATTGAGATATTGCTACACAACTATTGGAATATCTAAAATAAAAAATAGTGACAACACCAAATGCTGACGAGGATGCAGAGAAACCGGATCATTCATACCTTGCTGGTGGGAATGTGATATGGCACAGCCACTGTGTAAATCAGTTTGGCAGTTTCTTAAAAAGCTAAACATGCAAATACCATAAAACCCAGCAATTGTACTTCTAGGCATTTATCCCAGAGAAATAAAAACTTATGTTCACACAAAAACCTGTGCATGACTGTTTATGGTAGTTTTATTTATAATAGCCAAAACCTGGAAACAAATCACCAAGTTTGTCCTTTGATGGGAGGTACAAACTGTGGCTAAACAAACTGTGGTACATCCATGCCATGGAAGGGAAGTGGGTGTGGTTATAAAAGGGCAACAGGAGGAAGGAAGCCTTGTGATGGTGGAAATATGCTGTATCTTGTCTATATCAATGTCAATATCCTGGTTGTGATATTGAGCTATAAGTTTTGCAAGATGTTACCATTGGGAGAAATTGGGCAAAGGGTACCTGGAATCTATCTGTATTCTTTGTTATAACTGCCTGTGAATCTATAAGTATCTCCAAATAAAAAGTTTAATTAAAATATTACTCCAGTTAAAAGAAAAACATTTTTAATCTATGCAAAGACACAAAATAAATATGGATCTTTCAAACAGACAAATTTGAAGATTGTAATAATCCAAACAAATTTCTTTTAAGCCTTCACATAATAGCTTGTAGAGTAGATGTATTCAACGAACCAATTAGATTTAATGAAGAAAGGAGCAACTAGTCTCTCCATCTCTTCATCAGTCTACTCAAAAGCTCTAAAAGAGGGAAAGAAAATTATGGGCACTCTATCAAGGATATAATGGATAGACGATACAAATAACATTAAAGCAATGATGTGTTCTCTGGGTGTGCAAAGGTAAAATCATGGAAGTGCTATTCTCTGGTAATAAATTTGACTTTTCTAGGAGCCATTCACATTCTCTCATTCTTTAGTCCTTGGGTTCAATGACATGAATTACTGGATGGCTAACCAAAATAAAGTTATGGAATATAGTTTAGAGCAAGCACGTGATCTACATAGATATAAAACTCACAGCCTTGGAACCTTATCACTTTTCCTGCTGCTCAGACATATACTCACAGTAAGCCAAAACACATTCTCTTAAGTTCTTTGATTCTTTAAATGCTCACCTGATTTCTAGGCCCATAGCTAATGTGCCAGCTCTTAGCTTTCTCTCAATTCTGGCTCTTCCTGGTCTGCTGATCTCTTTCTTCCTTCTTGTATGTTCTTTTCCTTACCTTCTCACTGAACCCAAAATCCTCTACTAATTCATGCCCTACTCATACTCAAAGCTGTATACTACTTCAGTTCTTCCATCCACCGACCCCGCCTCTTCTCTAGTTCAACTGCCCCTGCTCAGCTAATGTCTCATCTTTCTTGCATTTGTGTCTCTTTAATATACAATTATATAATCCATAACTTAAATGCATATAGGTTTAGCTGGAGACGTAAATTTTATTCTTAAATAGATGCTTTTATGCAAAATTCCCTAAGTAGAACTGTTCTATTTTTTCAGTTTTGAATTACCCATGACATTTCCTCTCAGCTCTCTAGGACACCACTCTACTCTGGGACTTCAGTCCAGAAATGGTGGATAAGGACACCTATCTGTCCAACTGTCTGTCCTGTATCTGTCTCCCTTCCTCTTTCTGTACCTCCCCACTCCCCACCTTCCTCTTTCTGTCTTCCCAGGTCCTCTCTTACATAAAACTTCATGGTTTTAAGTTTCTTCCACAACTATTATGCCATACATTTTGATTAGAAAATGTTTGGACAGACTTACACACATACACATAAAACACAAACACTCAGTAGCAAGCTTATTTTCAGGAAAAATCAATGGTTTCATGATTATTTTGAGCTACAATTGCTCCAGACCCCACCTCTCTACCTCAGCACACACTTCCCTGTTTTCTGTGCTCCGAAAAACTCACATAACTTGGGAAAGGGGGAGTCATATAAGAGTTCAAGTCAATTAAGTACTTGGTGCTTACCACCAGAACTACTGCAGCTCAGGCATCCGTTTCCACTAGGAAGAGCTACTGCGGGATTATTTTATTGCCTCCCTAACCATCAGCTCCAGGCCTTTAGCCTGGCCACTGGGGAACAGAACCAGGCCAAAGGGAAAAAGTCAAAGAATAGTCTCTGGTCTTTAGCACAACCTCTTTGGAACTGCAAGGTGGACCAAATACTGCTTTCATTGTTTTACTTGGTTTTGTTTTTCACCCACACACCATTTTATGGTCACTGTAATACTCCAAACAGGATCATTTTAGGAAATAATAAATAACAAACAAACATTGGAAATTGAAAAATTGAAAAACTAGACCACCCTTTACAATGAAGCCATTGGCCTTTTTTCCACCTTTTTTCCACTTTCTCTGGAAAAGAAACTGGCATTGTTGTATCTAATGTAAGAGAATGGCAGTGGATTAATGATTTACATGATGCATCATAAAGTTTAAAATCATGTGACTCTCTATATATTTAAACATGTATGGTCAGTTTATTCATACACTGTAATTACATGAAACCCTGAATAGGGACTAAGATCTGGTTTGTTTGTACAGTTCAGTGTGAAGCCCCAATAGATCACAGAAAAATTTGGGAAGAGAATAAAAAAAGTATTTGAAAAGCCACCTTGAGGGACTGGGGAAAATGCAGAAATATTAAACTTACCCACCTAGGGAATTCCTTGTATTCTCTCAAGCACTGGGGACTATCAATTTTGAAGGCTGAGCCTTCAATCTTGGGACCTGCCCTTATGAACCTGGTTACTGCAAAAGAGAGGCTAAGCCTACTTAAAATAGTGCCTAGGAGTCTCCACCAGAGAACCTCTTTTGTCGTTCAGATGTGGCCTCTCTCTCTAAGCCAAGTCAGCAGGTAAACTCACTGCCCTTCCCCCTACATTGGGACATGATTCCCAGGGGTATAAATCTCCCTGGTAACATGGTACATAACTTCCAAGGATGAGCCTGGACCCCGCATCGTGGGATTGAGAAAGCAATTTGGACCAAAAGCGAGAAGAGAAATGAAACAAAATAAAGTTTCAGTGGCTGAGAGATTTCAAATTTGGAGTTGAGAGTCCTTCTGGAGGTTATTCTTATGCATCATATAGATATCCCTTTTAGTTTTTAGTGTATTGGAAAAGCTAGAAGGAAATACCTGAAACTGCTGAACTGCAATCCAGTAGCCCTGATTCTTGAAGACAACTGCATAATTATACAGCTTACACAGTGTGACTGTGTGATTGTGAAAACCTTGTGGTTCACACTCCTTTTATTCAGGGTACGGACAGATGAGTAGAAAAGTTCAGGACAAAAATTAAATGAATAATAGGGGGAAGGAAGGGTATGGGATGTTTTAGATGTTCTTTTTCATTTTTTGGAGTAATGAAAATGTTCAAAAATTGATTGCGGTGATAAATACACAACTATATGATGAGACTGTGAATAACTGTACACTGGGAAGACTGTATGGTATGTAAATATATCTCAATAAAATTGCATTAAAAATTAAAGAAAATAAAAATAAATAAGTAAAATCATGTGACTAGATATTTCCAGCCCTGGGCTCTCCTCATAAAACAAGAAAAAAAAAAGTCATCACTTAAAATGAGTGCCTGGACCACAGACAGCCCTCACTGGTCCACAGGTGATATATGGCTTTTCTGTGTGGTGTTGAGAACCCAGAGTGGGGGCAACCAATAATATTAAGCAACAGTTCAACCTAAAGAAAAAGGAAGAGAGGTAGTGATGTAATACCTAAATGTTTAGGAAATAACTTCAGGATTTTTAAGTCACATGTGGGAAATCCAAGAAATCTGTTTTAAATGCCTGAGGGATGATGTCTCAGAAATTTATTGCTGTACAGCAAACCACCTCAAAACTTAATGGCTTAAAACAACAATTCACGATATCTCACAGTTGGGTTGGCTGAGCTCAGCCAGGCAGTTCTGCTGCTGCATGATATTCTAAGCCGGGGCTGGAACATACAAGATGGCCTCTTACTTTGCAGAGTCTTTCTCCACATGGCCTTTCATCATTCACGGTCTAGCTCAAGCTTCATCTGGTGGCTGGCGCCTGAGGGCTGGAGCCTAAGCAGAAGGTGACAGGCCTCTTAAAAGTGAGCCATGGATTTGCATATAATTGTGCCTAAGAGCCTCCCCGAGTATCTCTTTGTTGCTCAGATGTCGCCCTCTCTCTCTAAACCACCTCTGCAGGTGAACTCACTGCCCTCCCCTCCAAGTGGGACCTGACTCCCAGGGGTGTAAATCTCCCTGGCAACGCAGGATATGACTCCCTGGGATGCATCTGGCATCATGGGATTGAGAATATCTTCTTGACCAAAAGGAGGATGCGATATGAAATGAAATAAAGTTTCAGTGGCTGAGAGATTTCAAATGGAGTCGAGAGGTCACCCTGATGGGCATTCTTATGCACTATATAGATAACACTTCTTAGGTATTAATGCATTGCAATAGCTAGAAGTAAATACCTGAAACTATCAAACTCCAACCCAGTAGTCTGGACTCTTCAAGACAATTGTATAACAATGTAGCTTACAAAGGGTGACAGTGTGATTGTGAAAACATTGTGGATCGCACTCCCTTTATTGGTGTATGGATGGATGAGTAGAAAAATGGGGACAAAAACTTATTGAAAAATAGGGTGGGATGGGGGGGTGATTTGGGTGTTCTTTTTTACTTTTATTTTTTTTTCTTATTCTGATTCTTTCTTGATGTAAGGAAAATGTTCAAAAATAGACTGGGATGATGAATGCATGACTATGTGATGGTACTGTGAACAGCTGATTGTACACCATGGATGATTGCAGAGTATGTGGAATATATTTCAATAAAACTGAATTTAATTTAAAAAAAAAAAAGTGAGCTATGAAACTGGATCAGTGTCACTTTTCCACAGTCTGTTGGCCAAAGCAAGCCACAAAGCCAGACCAGATTGAGAGAGAGAGGAAATACATGCCACTTCTTGATGCAAGTTCAGGGATAGGAGGAGACCATTCACCACAGATGGGCAGGAGGGTATGCAAAATGCTTCTACTGGAATAAGTATGTGACATTTGAAAGAGGGATTATTTAAAATGATAGCAATCAGAGGTCAGTAAAAATTAATAATGCTTGTTTCTTTGCAAACAATACTGTTATATATTTTTGCTAAGACTTATTAACAAGAATCTTCCTGCCTGGCTAGTAGGTCCCAAAGTCTCCAATATTAGAGTCAGAGTCATTTTCTGGGTTATGTCATCTCCAGAAGTCCTGCCTAAAAATGCAAATACCTCTGGCATTGATATAGTGTCAACCGCCAACGCCTGTGGATGAATGTGAGATTAGCAACCATGTTGATGGGCAGGTCTTGGAGGCAGGGTTCTTGGTCTAGGATCCATGGCTAGGCTTCAGGCATCTGAAGGACCTTGAAAATACCTTCAAGATGTTGCAACTGTATGTACATTTTCATCAGTTTCTAAAGGGGTCAGATATCACTATTGTAAGGACATGGACACAGACAAATCTCATTAGGGAAGAAGGCAAAAGTAACACAGTTCTCACTGATGAACATTTCATGAAGCACCTAATTGTCTTCTAATTATTTAAAATCCATTACCTTTGCCGCAGTACCTAGGAGGAAGGAGCTGCACTTTAGTGGGAAGAATCAGAATCATTTGGAGTCCTCAACATCCATAGCTCATTTTTAAAAGGCCTGTCCCCTTCTCAAATTCTGTTCTTCAGAACACTTCCAGGGTCTAAGTGAGGCCAAGGAGGAGTGGGGGTTGCCGTGGTAGGAGGGGCAGAGGTAGCCCAGAGGGTGAGTGGGGCTCAGGCTTGCCCCACAAACAAAGCAGCTCTCGCCTTGGTCTTATCACACTTAAAAGTTTCCTTTGAAGATTAATGAGCCCAATCCCCTTACTTTCCAGGTAATAGAACTGATGCTCTGTGGTTTTAAATATTTCGCTCAAAACCTGAATCAGAGCTGCACCAGAACAGTGATTTGTGTTTCCAGCTACTTAATTCTGTATGTTTTCCATTCTACACACAAAATCCCAACCAGTCCCAAGGCCCTGCCTACCACCCTCTCGGAGGCCTGAATCTGCCCTTCCTAAACCCCAGGACATGTTTTCGTCTCAGGCCAAAGGGTTTACAATCAGGAAAGAACCAACTGATGAGTCAGGAACTTGGGAATCCCAGAAGGAAAGCCTGCCTGGGCACCTCGGCACCAGAGAGGGACTTAAGCTGGGGGGGGGGGGGGAATGGGGGGACCACGAGGAACCCACAGAAGAGGGGTAAATTCCAAGTTAATGTCATTAGGCCCTGTACTGGCCCTAACTCTTCTTACAGCTTTCTTTTTTCACCAAAAAATGAATTTGAGGTAGCAAATGGCATTTTCTTTTTCTTAATGTAATGCAAAAACACGCTGTCCCTGATTGCTTAATTCCTGACAGCCAGAAAGTGCATTTTAGAGTTTTACACCATATCCCATGCCTTCCAAAATGCCTTAAGGAGAGAAATGCTAGACAAACCCCAATAAAGATATGCGTATAGATTTCTATACTTGCAATGTTAATGGGGCTTGACTAAGACCACTGTGATTTTAATACATTGTATTGTTTTATTCCTACTGTATTTTTAAATAGGACATCTCAAAACAATTAGATTAATTAAATATCCACAGGGATGCAGGAAATGTTTTCTTATCACACTTGGGGACTTGACCAGCTCAGTTCCTTGGGTTTTTCAGAACCTCTTAATGATGGATTCTCACTCCAATGGAGCCTTGACAACTATTTCAATGTCTTTAAGAAGTTCATTTCAGTACCTGGAAAATTTTAAGACCTCTTGAGACTGAAATTTGCCAAATGTAGCTGTTTAGTTTAGGGGGAAGCCATTCTTCACCATGAGTGGCACACTTTCAAACTCCCTGGCTTATTGTCTGAGCATGCAAAGTGGATCGTGGTCTTGGTGAGTAAAATACAGGTTAGAAAGGTTAGGAAAAAGTCACTGAGCAATTTTTATTGTCTATGTTTCATCAAGATACTGAAAGTTGAAAATTTCACCCCATGCTAATAATACAGTATTAGTTACACTTGACTGCTTTGTTGGAGCCAAACCAACCCCGCTTCTGTTCTCTCAAGCCTAAATTCCAAGAGCGGCCAGCTTTTTAGGAAAACAAAAGCCGCCATAATCTCTGGTATAGGCTGGTGTCAAACCACAGGAGTTCTAGCAAAGACCACATATTATCATGAACTCCAAACATTAAAGAATCCTGCGGCATGACAAGCTCTAGGAAAGAAACTGTTAGAAGAGACCCATTTTTCTCCACTATGTCAGCTGCAAGAATAAACCAATGATGTACAAGGGGTTGAGAGCTGGAAACGAAGAGACCACAACTTCCTTGGTTTTGTTGTCAGGCCATTTGATGACCTTGGGTAGGGCATTAATTTAACCTAAACGTCTCTAAACTTACTTCCTTTCCGAGAGTTGAGTTTGCATTGTCACAGGGGAGATTCTTTTGACTTTTGTAGAATAACAAGGCTGTCGGCATCGCTGAAAGCCTCCCTCTATTTTGCGGAGCCCATATAGCATGGTGGTTAGGAGCATGGACTCCGGTGCCAGACTATGTGTATCCAAACCCTGGCTTTCTCCGTTACAACACGGTGACCTTGGGAAAGTTATTCTAACTTTCTGTATCTCAGATTCTCCTCTGTCTCAGTAAAATGGCTATGATGACAACAATCCTACTAAACAGGATCTATGGATTAAATGGGCATAATGATTTAAACCACTTAGAACAGTGCCTGTCATATACTAAGTGCTGTAAAAGTCTTTAAAATTTACTCTACAGTTTAAATCATACTTAAACTATTTCTCCTAAGCCTTTAATGACAGTAGATTTCAGAGCCCCCTTCAGTCTACCCGCACTCCAATATTTAATGATCTTCAGCAAGGAAATTGGATTTTTAAAATGAATAAAAACCTATTCTCCCCTAGAAACCACCTCCAACTACACTGCATGATAGAAGAGTCGTCACTCAAGAATTCAGATGGGAGGTGAATTACAGAGATGAGAAACCAAATTTCTTCAGTGCTTGCTACTTGAAAACTCTGAAATCAAGTGATCCAATTATACTGAAAAGGCTAAACTCAGGAATAACCAAACAGCTTACAGTATGAAAGAGGTAAAAACATTAGCAACAATCTAGCCCAACCCCTGAGTTCTATAAATGAGGAAACTGAGGCATAGAGAGGTAAATGGCTCTAGTTACTTAATATTCCAGAAATTATACTTAATAATTAGTGCAGTCAAAAAAAAAATCTAGTGGTGTACCATCTAATATGTTTACCAAAGAGGCTATGGCTTATTCCAGTGTTGCAGCCATTGCATGAACTGTGTTTTAAACTCTTTGTGGCAAATTGTTTTACACGGCTTGTCTGTGTCACCCGAGAAAATCATCATCCATACTAAGGGTAGCGTCCAGCTTGACCACTCACCTCTTTAACATATTTGTCTCTTTATGATTTTTTACCATTTTCAGAGACCACATTTACTTTCACATGATCAAAAAAATAGTTCAAACTGTAAAAGACAAAGTACACCAGGCAATTAAGCAGATGATTTTATTCAGGCTCTTATAATATGGAAAATGTTCATTAATGAGGAGTGTCTCAAAGAAGAGGAAGAGGGTCTGGGGTTTTATAGAAGCAGGTAAACAAAGAAGTCTTATGGGAGTCGTGAGGAAGGATGGAAATAGATCTTATCTTAGAATATACAGGGGAGGGTCTTCCTTTGTCCTTACCCATTTCCTGGAACACAAAAAGGTGGAGGTATTTATTAACCATTGAGCTGTTTTCCTGGAGCACAGGACTGGGATAAAGTTCAACACTGTCACATTTTTGATAATCAAAAGAATGCACCCAAGCCCTTAAGGGCCACTAAACTCAGTCTCCTAGAGGTTCTAGATGTTTTTCTCCTAACTAGTTGCATTATCTTTTATCTGATAATGACATCATTTTTCCTGGTGACACCCTTCCTGCATCTTTTATATGAAGCTAAAAACAAAACAAAACAAAACAAAAAGGTGCCAAATCATTGCTGAAGGCATAGTTGTCAGCCATTATATGGAACACATCCATCTAAGACCATTGACCAGCTTCCCTGTTCTCCATCTGATCATCTTACCTTGTAAATAAAACTTGTGCTATTTATCATAATATTCTCCACATGATCAGATTTAGGAGTAGAATGAAAGATGAACCGAATTTCTGAAATTCACTTAAGTACTGGACATAGAAGCAGTCAGTTCAATATCCATAGATAGAGATACTACGTCTAACACAGCATCATTATAATTTTCCAGTGATATGGCTTGGAAAAAAATATATGGGGGGGAGGGGAGAAAGAGAGAGAGAAAGTCTGGAAAATTGGAAGTTTAAAATTTAATGGCTTTTCTGACCAAGCCATCCATTTGGGTTGTCTTGGCCTTTCACTGTCTTTGATGAGGCAGTTTAATAACTCTGAAGAGACAGAAGTTAACTTGTGGAAACCTGATATTAAAGCAAGTAATTCCTACCCACAGAAATGCAAAATCTGTCCGGTGGAGTTCTGTTGACTTCTCTCCTCCACTGTGGAACAAGCCAGTTTTGCACCTATTAAGCAAATTCATTTTGCCTCCCTAAGGGCCTGTAAGTGTGTCAGGTCTTCAGATTCTACTTTGAACATCCTCTGATTCCCTCATTAATTAATGAGTGGAAGTCTTTGATGCATGTTAATTTTACATTTGTATGAGAGCCATGGTTTTCCCTTTTGTTTTAAAAAAATTATCTTTAAATATATATAAATAAATACATGTAAAGTCTCATTAATTCAGATTATTTTAGAGGGGAAAAATCTTTCTGAATTAAAGTATTTCCGAAGAAATACAGTTTGACTACTTTCAAGTTCTTACTAAGAGGTATTATATAATAAAGATAGATACTCTAATAAATTATTTATAATGAGGTATATCATTTTCTAAATAAAAGGATGTTTCTAGAGCATTTAAATACAGTAAGACATTTTAAGTGTTTTTAAAATCTTCCTCTAATTGTATTTATACTCCTTTAAAAAGAAAAAAGAAAGTGTGCTCTGAAAGAGAAAGACTTCAGCCCAATTATTCCAAATGACAAATTAGTAAAATCTAACTTTAATGAAATTTTACATATGCAAATAGATATAACACTGATTCTTGCAATGCTTGCAATTGACCAGATTGTGACCTAACACATCAGTTACTACAATGCAGGCATCCCTTCTAAATCGGCCTCCATGGGTAATCAGCCAGTCCCTGCCAGAATAAATTTATTAACAGTTTGCTATCCCTCAAAGAAGGCCATTTCATTGCTAAAAAGCATCCACAGTTTGAAAGTTTTCCTTGTAATTAATAAAAATCTCCTTTAGTGAAATATCCACCATTGATCCTAGTTGCAGTTTCAATATAAATGTAAGAACTGTCTTTTATCTTTCTTCTCACCTAATAGCATAGCTTACCTGCAATTTGGGGTTCCTTTGGGGACAAAACCAGTCACAAAGAATTACAAAAAGCTAGATGAGCTCTAGCCCCTCAAATAGTCAAGAAGTTCCAAAAAACACTTTAATTCCTACCACAAACTATCCAGATCAAGCCCTCATGAACACAGACTCCAAGCCACATACAGACTATATGTTATTCCCAGGTTTTGTATAGGAAATTATCCATATACCTATGGATATTTTTATGGATATTTCTTTGAACACTGACCCTTTGACTGACAAAACAACAACAACAACAACAACAACAAATATCCAGCAGACAAAACAACTGATTGTTTCAAAACCAAGGCAACTAACAATAAAATATGGTATTGTCCCATTCTACTCCACTATTGTGCAACTCTAAGAATGTCACAAAACCTCTTTTACTGCAGGTACTAGGACACTTCTATAGTTTATCAGATAGCAGTCAACCTACTACTTCATTTTACACCATGACACCAAAATTATCCCAAGGATTCTTTTGCAGTAGCGCCCTTTGTCTAATATCAGGGCATTTTAAAAATAACTTGGAGCCTAAACAATAAGACATGGTACAGTTTCTTACAGGCCCTTTTCCTTTTGTCCATCCTTCCTTAAGAAGAAAGACTCAATATACTGGCAACGTGATTAGAAATAGATTCTCTAGCAGAGGGGACAAGCTGTAGAAGGCATTATCTCCCTCTACATTTGTGAAGAAGAGAGAGGCTCCTGCGGTTTTTACAGATCAGTTTGCTAGGAAAAAAAGAAAATCTTGCCATTTTCCCTATGTCAGATGTAAAAATAAAAAGCATAGAGGAGAAGAATGGGGCCATAAACTTGATACAACGGATTGCAATAGAGTTTCATCAGATAAACTACAGAGACAGTTTTGATGATGCTCTTGTCAGAAAACACATGGTACGCTACACTGTCTATGTGCCAGATAGCTTCTGCACTTTCAGAAATGTCATTTCTAAAAATGTCTATCCATTTGGAAAATAAGTATGCAATAAATCTGTAAATATTTATTATAAAAGCAATAAGAAAACAGTAAAGAATGAATGCAGCTTCTGACAACACTGCGTAAACTGTTAACAACAGACCTTTGGAGCGACAGTTCTGTTTCTAGATCAGGGGCCAGGGCCCAAATGTTGCAGTAACTGGAGCCATATCAACACTTTCCATATTCACCCTCACACCATAGGAGGTCCACTTAATTGAGCCACCAAATGGCAAGATATGAGGCAGAGGTAAAGCATACAAATCTCATATTTCTGAATCCATATGTCTTGCTTGATCAATGAACCAAAATAGCTACTCTTTGGAATCACAAAGCTGCGAGAACTTGCTGCTGTTCTTTTCTGTTCTCGGTCCTATAGGAAAGGGTTGGGAGTTGAAGAATAAGGAAAGAATCTCCCACAGAAGAGCGAATACTCACACTTCTGTAGGTCTTGAGTCTGTCCTCCATTCTGCCCAGCAGACTGAGGAAGGATGGTTACGGGCTAGGTGATCGATACGTTTTACAAATGACCTTCTTTTTTTATTTAAGAAAACCAAGTTTCATGTTGGCTTACCTTTTCTAAATAACTGTCTTCTGGACAATTTAACTCAACACTTCTTGACTTAATCCACAGAATTAGAACATCTGCTCTAAATCGAAGATTTACAGAGGGAATTATACCTTCTCCATCTAGAAATTGTTTGCTTCTGATGTCATTCTTGATTAGATGATTTTGGAATTTTGATTGCTTCACATTAGATCATTACGATTTCAAAATGCAGCTTGTAAAATTTAAATGTATTCAGTTCATCAAGGACTATAAATATAAATCTTCAACCACAGACTCCTTTGCCAAGGTCCTCTTAGATGCTCTTCAGTTAAAGGGAGACCTAAAGAAATTTCTTTAAGAAAAGATGACAAATGTCTACTTTAGAAATAAGCTTCAAAGTATCTGGTCTTATATTCAGGAGTTTGATCATCATGAGCCTTTTCTGGTTTTAGATGTAAATTAATGACTTATAGGATAATGAGGGTTGATTCTTTGGAAAAACAATGCAAAAACTTTAAGGACTACTCATGCGCCATTCCATAAAACAACACATGGTTAAGCAAAAAATTCCTCCAGGTTTTTCTATATGGTCTCTGTAGAAAACAAATAATCAAACTTTGACTTTTCTATTCTAAAGGAAACTATCCATTTCCATTTACAATGCCTTGCACTGTGACAGGATTTGGAACTAACATGGTGAGACAGGGCAAAACAAAAAACAATAATGTCTCTTTGTAAGTGAACAAGAGATTACAAAATTCCTAAATTAAAATTAGATTTAATGTATTCTGAATTCCCTGGAATTTGACTTGTTTCTTTATTTTAATCAACTTTGGGAATCTTTTGCAATTGAGATTACATCTCAAATTAGGTGAACCCCAATATACTTTGCACGTTTAAGATTCTATGATTCCATAAGTTTTATGTGAGTTCTACATGAAATCATGTCACCGCTGCTATTTCTGTTTAAGAACTGGGATAAGGAAAATGAATAACAAGATGTGTATAGAAAGCTGGTGGGTCCATTTGCAGGGGAAGGAAAAAGAAGCATCATTTATTTCCAAAAGGCTTCAGTTCAGCATGAAAACTAGCCTATCTGACACATAATTATGCATCATGAGTTACAGTGGTAATTAAGTCTCTAAAACAGCAAGCTACCTCCAGGACCCCCCAGGATTTCAGGTGGGTGGCTCCCAGTACGGCACGGTGCATCATCAGACCACATCATTTGAAACCAGGGGATTCTGTTTGGCTCTAAAAAACTCTGCATGTCTATGAGCCTATCTTTGCATTTTCTAAATACTTTCCTTTAAAAGGAAGCCTATTACTCCTGAAGGGAAGAAACTATCTTCCTGGTTTTCTTTTGCTTCTTTTCCACTGCTCCTATTTGCCTGGCCACCGTGACCATGGGAAGGAGCAACGTCCACGCACCTCCAGTCAGCCCTTCAGTGAGGGTCAGTTATATCCGCTTCTTCCTGGTCACCCTTGTTTTCATTCATTACTTCAGCAAATATGTATTGATGTACCGAGAACTGAGGCATGTAGACTGTCTATAAAAGGAAATAAATGAATAAAATGAGAGCCTTGGCCAAAGGGTGATGTACTTCTGCAGTAATACCCACAAGGCCAGGCTGTTTCTGGCTTCTCAGCTCCATGTGGCCCCTCTTTGAATTTGGCAGCTTAGGGGCATCATGTGTAAAGAGTTAAGCATGAAAGAGGTGTCATGGTATAGATCGCATGAACCTTTTATGGACTTGCACATGGGAACATAAAAGAAAAATGAGGGAAGAAATTCTCTCCATATCCAGTAGAGCCATGTCGCTGTGCACGAGCAGAAGGAAACACTCCGTCCAGGTTGTGGCTGAAGGGCCAGTGCTTTGTAATCTAGGTCCCACTGACTTACACTAGCGATTTTGGAGAAGCGATTTCTGCTGCCGGATGGCAGCCCGTAAGTAACTTTCTTGATGAGCGAGGAGAGTTGCTCCCCACTTCCTTCCTTGACATCCACACTGCAGCCCCCTCAACCTCATCCCCACAGGCTGGGGCCCTTGGCATTGGCATCCACGCAGGCTGTGATTAAATGACTCATCTCCTTAGCAGGCCTTGTTTGCAAAGGTTACTAGGGACAACAGCAGCAGCAGGGCTCCAACTCCACAGTGGGTATTTGTCAAAAATAAGTCAAGGTAATAAGGGACCATTGAAGGAACACCTCCAGTGGGGTAGAATGGGAGCGCTACTTGCGACCTGAGGGTGATATTCAATTGAACACTTCCCTACGCCCTTTGGAAAAACCTGACCCTCACAACAGAATCAATTCTTGGTTTACTGCTAGTTACGCAGTTGAGACACAGACTTCTGTCTATCCATGACTTTGCCAGGCATATTGACACCCATATCTTCAGCCAAGTCAATAGTGAGCCCCAGCTCTGGTCGTCCAAACCCCTGTGGCGCTGCCAATTATGACATGCCGTGAGACAGAAACAGCCCCAAACCTCAAAACCAAATTAATCCTAATTCATTCCAAATTGTCAAAATCAGCAAGAAGAAACTAACTAAAATAAAAATCAGTAAAGCTCATAAGTAGTGATTTTTATTTAAGGAAGGAATATCATATATAAAAAAAAATAGAGCAGGCTGTTACAATCTTTTGTTGCAAAAAGGCTTGGAGTCATTTAAAAACATATACAAAGAGATAGTAGGGAATTGTTATTAGAGAATCCCTTTAAAGTTGCCATGAACAGATGAGTGGAAGGGACAAGAGGATTATGGGTAATAATTTTCCCAGTAAACAATTCAGGAAATAATAGTAGGAGAGAAGTGCTAACTACATATTTTTTTCATCCTCAAAACAACCTTATTTGGTAAATATGATTATTCCCAGTAGACAGATAAGAAAATTGGGACTCAGAAAATTTAAATGTCATACGTAAGTATGCTGAACACTTGGTAAACATCTATCCTTTTTGGCTCCCTAGCAACCAGACACGCTGACTATTTGGGAGAAACTCCTGGGGTGATTCCTGATGCTTGCAGTAAGGTCGTTTCACTCCCGCTTTTACAGTCAAAGAGGTTGGGCACTTGTTCTCTTTCCCACGGGCACCCGAGGCACAGGCATGCAACAGGTCCATCCAAAACTCTAGCCCAGGACTTGACTCCTGAGTGTACCTCACAAAGGTGCACAGACAGTTGAGACATGACTGCCAGCACTAGTGGCAGAGTGGAAAGCCTAGTTACAAGGCAGCACTGAGACTCCAACAGTAGAAATAGTAACAAACAATATACAACAGTGTCTGGCTAAGAACCAAGAGGCAGTATAGGCAATAAGTACTAGTAATTCGAAAACAGAGCTCTCTCTGGGGGTTGGAATAGTCATGTAAGACTTAGTTGATGGAAAAGCTGGGACTTCATACCCACCTTGTACCAGATATAGGATTTGGTGAGGAAAGATCATTCCTGATGTCAGGAAGAGACCTAAAAAGATAAGCATGGCAGGCGGGGCAAGATGGCAGATTGGTGTGCTGTATGTTTAATTACTCCTCCAGGAAAGTAGGTAGAAAGCCAGGAACTGGGTGGACTGGACACCGCAGAGCAATCTGACTTTGGGCATACTTCATACAACACTCATGAACACGTCGAACTGCTGAGATCAGCGAAATCTGTAAGTTTTTGCGGCCAGGGGACCCGCGCCCCTCCCTGCCAGGCTCAGTCCCGTGGGAGGAGGGGCCATCAGCACTGGGAAGAAGGGAGAACTGCAGTGGCAGCTCTTATCGGAAACTCATTCTACTAATCCAGACTCCAACCATAGATAGACTGAGACCAGACACCAGAGAATCTGAGAGCAGCCAGCCCAGCAGAGAGGAGACAGGCATAGCAAAAAAACAGCAAGAAAAACTCAAAAATAAAAGCGGAGGCTTTTTGGAGTTCTGGTGAACATAGAAAGGGGAAGGGCAGAGCTCAGGCCCTAAGGCTAATATGCAAATCCCGAAGAAAAACTGATCTCTCCGCCCCCTGGATCTTTCCTTAATGGCCCTAATTGCTTTGTCTCTTAGCATTTCAATAACACATTAGACCTCCAAGGAGGGCTTTTTTTTAATCTTTTTTTAATCTTTTTTTAATCTTTTTTTTTTCTGTTTCTAAAACAATTACTCTAAGAAGCCCAATACAGAAGGTCTCAAAGACTTGCAATTTGGGCAGGTCAAGACAAGAGCAGAACTAAGAGAGCTCTGAGACAAAAGGCAATAATCCAGTGCCTGAGAAAATTCACTAAACACCACAACTTCCCAAGAAAAGGGGGGTGTCCGTTCACAGCCATCATCCTGGTGGACAGGAAACACTCCTGCCCGTCGCCAGTCCCATAACCCAGAGCTGCCCCAGACAACCCAGTGTGACAGAAGTGCTTCAAATAACATGCACACACCACAAAACTGGGCATGGACATTAGCCTTCCCTACACCCTCAGCTGGTTGTCCCAGAGTTGGGAAGATGGAGCAGTGTGAATTAACAAAGCCCCATTCAGCCATCATTTCAGCAGACTGGGAGCTTCCCTACACAGCCCAGCAGCCCAGAACCGCCCTGGGGGGACAGCACTCACCTGTGACATAGCACAGTCATCCCTCAACAGAGGACCAGGGGGTGCACGGCCTGGAAGAGGGACCCACTCGCAAGTCTCAGGGGCCATACACCAATACCAAGGACTTGTGGGTCACAGGCAAAGACAAACTGTGGCAGGACTGAACTGAAGGATTAGATTATTGCAGCAGCTTTAAAACTCCAGGAACACCAGGGAGATTTGATTGTTAGAGCCACCCCCTCTCCCTGACCGTCCAGACACACACACGATAGACAGGGCGGGCAACACCAACTACACACAGAAGCTTGGTACACCAATTGGACCCCACAAGACTCACTCCCCAACTCACCACAAAGGCAAAGCAGGGAAGAACTGGCTTTTGGAGAAGAGGTGGCTCGTGGACGCCACCTGCTGGTTAGTTAGAGAAAGTGTACTCCACGAAGCTGTAGATCTGATAAATTAGGGATAAGGACTTCAATTGGTCTACAAATCCTAAAAGAACCCTATCAAGTTAAGCAAATGCCAAGAGGCCAAAAACAACAGAAAATTCTAAAGCATAAGAAAAAAACAGACGATATGGATAACCCAAGCCCAAGCACCCAAATCAAAAGATCAGAAGAGACACAGTACTTAGAGCAACTAATTGAAGAACTAAAGATGAACAATGAGACCATAGTACGGGATACAAAGGAGATCAAGAAGACCCTAGAAGAGCATAAAGAAGACATTGCAAGACTAAATAAAAAAATAGATGATCTTATGAAATTAAAGAAACTGCTGACCAAATTAAAAAGATTCTGGATACTCATAGTACAAGACCAGAGGAAGTTGAACAATGAATCAGTGACCTGGAAGATGACAAAATGGAAAATGAAAGCATAAAAGAAAGAATGGGGAAAAAAATTGAAAGAATCGAAATGGGCCTCAGGGATATGATAGACAATATAAAACGTCCAAATGTAAGACTCATTGGTGTTCCAGAAGGGGAAGGAAAGGGTAAAGGTCTAGGAAGAGTATTCAAAGAAATTGTTGGGGAAAACTTCCCAAATCTTCTAAACACCATAAATACACAAATTATAAATGCCCAGCGAACTCCAAATAGAATAAATCCAAATAAACCCACTCCAAGACATATTCTGATCACACTGTCAAACACTGAAGAGAAGGAGCAAGTTCTGAAAGCAGCAAGAGAAAAGCAATTCACCACATACAAAGGAAACAGCATAAGACTAAGTAGTGACTACTCAGCAGCCACTGTGGAGGTGAGAAGGCAGTGGCATGATATATTTAAAATTCTGAGTGAGAAAAATTTCCAACCAAGAACACTTTATCCGGCAAAGCTCTCCTTCAAATTTGAGGGAGAGCTTAAATTTTTCACAGACAAACAAATGCTGAGAGAATTTGCTAACAAGAGACCTGCCCTACTGGAGATACCAAAAGGAGCCCTACAGACAGAGAAACAAAGAAAGGACAGAGAGACTTGGAGAAAGGTTCAGTACTGAAGAGATTCGGTATGGGTACAATAAAGGATATTAATAGAGAGAGGGGAAAAATATATATGACAAACATAAACCAAAGGATAAGATGGCTGATTCAAGAAATGCCTTCACGGTTATAACGTTGAATGTAAATGGTTTAAACTCCCCAATTAAAAGATATAGATTCGCAGAATGGATTAAAAAAAATGAACCATCAATATGTTGCATACAAGAGACTCATCTTAGACACAGGGACACAAAGAAATTGAAAGTGAAAGGATGGAAAAAAATATTTCATGCAAGCTACAGCCAAAAGAAAGCAGGTGTAGCAATATTAAACTCAGATAAAATAGACTTTAAATGCAGGGATGTTTTGAGAGACAAAGAAGGCCACTACATACCAATAAAAGGGGCAATTCAACAAGAAGAAATAACAATCATAAATGTTTATGCACCCAACCAAGATGCCACAAAATACATGAGAGAAACACTGGCAAAACTAAAAGAAGCAATTGAATTTTCCACAATAATTGTGGGAGACTTCAACACATCACTCTCTCCTATAGATAGATCAACCAGACAGAAGACCAATAAGGAAACTGAAAACCTAAACAATCTGATAAATGAATTCGATTTAACAGACATATATAGAACATTACATCCCAAATCACCAGGATACACATACTTCTCTAGTGCTCACGGAACTTTCTCCAAAACAGATCATATGCTGGGACATAAAACAAGGCTCAATAAATTTAAAAAGATTGAAATTATTCAAAGCACATTCTCTGACAACAATGGAATATAATTAGAAGTCAATAACCACCAGAGACTTAGAAAATTCACAAATACCTGGAGGTTAAACAACACACTCCTAAACAATCAGTTGGTTAAAGAAGAAATAGCAAGAGAAATTGCTAAATATACAGAGACGAATGAAAATGAGAACACAACATACCAAAACCTATGAGATGCAGCAAAAGCAGTACTGAGGGGGAAATTTATAGCACTAAATGCATATATTAAAGAGGAAGAAAGAACCAAAATCAAAGAACTAATGGATCAACTGAAGAAGCTAGAAAATGAACAGCAAACCAATCCTAAACCAAGTAGAAGAAAAGAAATAACAAAGATTAAACCAGAAATAAATGACATAGAGAACAAAAAAACAAGAGAGGATAAATATCACCAAAAGTTTGTTCTTTAAGAAGATCAACAAGATTGACAAGCCCCTAGCTAGACTGACAAAATCAAAAAGAGAGAAGACCCATATAAACAAAATAATGAATGAAAAAGGTGACATAACTGCAGATCCCGAAGTAATTAAAAAAATTATAAGAGGATACTATGAACAACTGTATGGCAACAAACTGGATAATGTAGAGGAAATGGACAATTTCCTGGAAACATATGGAAAACCTAGACTGACCAGAGAAGAAGTAGAAGACCTCAACCAACCCATCACAAGCAAAGAGATCCAATCAGTCATCAAAAATCTTCCCACAAATAAATGCCCAGGGCCAGATGGCTTCACAGGGGAATTAATTCTACTAAACTTTCCAAAAAGAACTGACACCAATCTTACTTAAACTCTTTCAGAACATTGAAGAAAACGGAACACTACCTAACTCATTTTATGAAGCTAACATCAATCTAATACCAAAACCAGGGAAAGATTGTACAAAAAAAGAAAACTACCGGCCAATCTCCCTAATGAATATAGATGCAAAAATCCTCAACAAAATACTTGCAAATCGAATCCAAAGACACATTAAAAAAATCATACACCATGACCAAGTGGGGTTCATTCCAGGCATGCAAGGATGGTTCAACATAAGAAAATCAATCAATGCAATACAACACATTAACAATCCGAAAGGGGAAAATCAAATGATCATCTCAATAGATGCTGAAAAAAGCATTCAACAAAATCCAACATCCATTTTTGATAAAAACACTTCAAAGGGTAGGAATTGAAGGAAACTTCCTCAATATGATAAAGAGCATATATGAAAAACCCACAGCCAGCATAGTACTCAATGGTAAGAGACTGAAAGCCTTCCCTCTAAGATCAGGAACAAGACAAGGATACCCGCTGTCACCACTGTTATTCAACATTGTGCTGGAAGTGCTAGCCAGGGCAATCTGGCAAGACAAAGAAATAAAAGGCATCCAAATTGGAAAAGAAGAAGTAAAACTGTCATTGTTTGCAGATGATACAATCTTATATCTGGAAAATTCCCCTGTGAAGCCATCTGGCCCTGGGCATTTATTTGTGGGAAGATTTTTGATGACTGATTGGATCTCTTTGCTTGTGATGGGTTGGTTGAGGTCTTCTATTTCTTCTCTGGTCAGTCTAGGTTTTTCATATGTTGCCAGGAAATTGTCCATTTCCTCTACATTATCCAGTTTGTTGCCATACAGTTGTTCATAGTATCCTCTTATAATTTTTTTAATTTCTTCGGGATCTGCAATGTAATGTGTTGTATTACATTGATTGATTGAAATGGACGAAACAGCTACTAGAGCTAATAAATTTAGCAAAGTAGAGGGATACAAGATTAAGGCACATAAGTCAGTAATGTTTCTATATGCTAGAAATGAACAAACTGAAGAGACACTCAAGAAAAGGATACCATTTTCAATAGCAGCTAAAAAAATCAAGTACCTAGGAATAAACTTAACCAAAGATATAAAAGACCTATACAAAGAAAACTACGTAACGCTACTAAAAGAAATAGAAGGGGACCTTAAAAGATGGAAAAATATTCCATGTTCATGGATAGGAAGGCTAAATGTCATTAAGATGTCAGTTCTACCCAAACTCATCTACAGATTCAATGCAATCCCAATCAAAATTCCAACAACGTACTTTGCAGACCTGGGAAAGCTAGTTATCAAATTTGTTTGGAAAGGAAAGATGCCTCGAATTGCTAAAGACACTCTAAAAAAGAAAAACGAAGTGGGAGGACTTACACTCCCTGACTTTGAAGCTTATTATAAAGCCACAGTAGTCAAAACAGCATGGTACTGGCACAAAGATAGACATATAGATCAATGGAATCGAATTGAGAATTCAGAGATAGACCCCCAGATCTATGGCTGACTGATCTTTGAAAAGGCCCCCAAAGTCAATGAACTGGGTCATAATGGTCTTTTCAACAAATGAGGCTGGGAGAGTTGGATATTCATATCGAAAAGAATGAAAGAGGACCCCTACCTCACACCCTACACAAAAATTAACTCAAAATGGACCAAAGATCTCAATATAAAAGAAAGTACCATAAAACTCCTAGAAGATAATGTAGGAAAACATTTTCAAGACCTTGTATTAGACGGACACTTCCTAGACTTTACACCCAAAGCACAAGCAACAAAAGAAAAAATAGATAAATGGGAACTCCTCAAGCTTAGAAGTTTCTGTACCTCAAAGGAATTTCTCAAAAAGGTAAAGAGGCAGCCAACTCAATGGGAAAAAAAAATTTTTGGAAACCAAGCATCTGACAAAAGACTGATATCTTGCATATATAAAGAAATCCTACAACTCAATGACAATAGTACAGACAGCCCAATTATAAAATGGGCAAAAGATATGAAAAGACAGTTCTCTGAAGAGAAAATACAAATAGCCAAGAAACACATGAAAAAATGTTCAGCTTCACTAGCTATTAGAGAGATGCAAATTAAGACCACAATGAGATACCATCTCACACCGATTAGAATCGCTGCCATTAAACAAACAGGAAACTACAAATGCTGGAGGGGATGTGGAGAAATTGGAACTCTTATTCATTGTTGGTGGGACTGTATAATGGTTCAGCCACTCTGGAAGTCAGTCCGGCAGTTCCTTAGAAAACTAGATATAGAGTTACCGTTCGATCCAGCGATTGCACTTCTCGGTATATACCCGGAAGATCAGAAAGCAGTGACATGAACAGATATCTGCACACCAATGTTCATAGCAGCGTTATTCACAATTGCCAAGAGATGGAAACAACCCAAATGTCCTTCAACAGATGAGTGGATAAATAAAATGTGGTATATACACACGATGGAATACTACGTGGCAGTAAGAAGGAACGATCTCGTGAAACATATGACAACATGGATGAACCTTAAAGAGATAATGCTGAGCGAAATAAGCCAGGCACAAAAAGACAAATACTATATGCTACCACTAATGTGAACTTTGAAAAATGTAAAACAAATGGTTTATAATGTAGAATGTAGGGGAACTAGCAATAGAGAGCAATTAAGGAAGGGGGCACAATAATCCAAGAAGAACAGATAAGCTATTGTGGATAAGTTTAACGTTCTGGGAATGCCCAGGAATGACTATGGTCTGTTCATTTCTGATGGGTATAGCAGGAACAAGTTCACAGAAATGTTGCTATATTAGGTAACTTTCTTGGGGTAGAGTAGGAACATGTTGGAAGTAAAGCAGTTATCTTAGGTTAGTTGTCTTTTTCTTACTCCCTTGTTATGGTCTCTTTGAAATGTTCTTTTATTGTATGTTTTGTTTTTTTTTTTTTTCCATACAGTTGATTTAAAAAAAAAAAAAATATGTAGAGCCCCCTTGAGGAGCCTGTGGAGAATGCAGGGGTATTGGCCTACCCCACCTCCATGGTTGCTAACATGACCACAGACATAGGGGACTGGTGGTTTGATGGGTTGAGCCCTCTACCACAGGATTTACCCTTGGGAAGACAGTTGCTACAAAGGAGAGGCTAGGCCTCCCTATAATTGTGCCTAAGAGCCTCCTCCCGAATGCCTCTTTGTTGCTCAGATGTGGCCCTCCCTCTCTACCTAAGCCAACTTGAAAGGTGAAATCACTGCCCTCCCCCATACGTGGGATCAGACACGCAGAGGAGTGAATCTCCCTGGCAACATGCAATATGACTCCCGGGGAGGAATGTAGACCTGGCATCGTGGGATGGAGAACATCTTCTTGACCAAAAGGGGATGTGAAAGGAAATGAAATAAGCTTCAGTGGCAGAGAGATTCCAAAAGGAGCCGAGAGGTCATTCTGGTGGGCACTCTTACGCACAATTTAGACAACCCTTTTTAGGTTCTAATGAATTGGGGTAGCTGGTGGTAGATACCTGAAACTATCAAACTACAACCCAGAACCCATGAATCTCTAAGACAATTGTATAAAAATGTAGCTTATAAGGGGTGACAATGGGATTGGGAAAGCCATAAGGACCACACTCCCCTTTGTCTAGTTTATGGATGGATGAGTAGAAAAATAGGGGAAGGAAACAAACAAACAAACAGACAAAGGCACCCAGTGTTCTCTTTTACTTTAATTGCTCTTTTTCACTTTAATTATTATTCTTGTTATTTTTGTGTGTGTGCTAATGAAGGTGTCAGGGATTGATTTAGGTGATGAATGTACAACTATGTAATGGTACTGTGAACAATCGAATGTACAATTTGTTTTGTATGACTGTGTGGTATGTGAATATATCTGAATAAAATGAAGATTTAAAATAAAAATAAATAAATAAATAAAAAGATAAGCATGGGATGCTCCAGGAGCCTGCCAGGCTCAAAGAAAATGGCACAGGGAAGGCCAGCTGGAGGCTTCAGTATCAGAGGAAAGAGCTACTGAGGGTTGTTCAGCCATAGGTGCAGTGAGGAAAGAGGTACTTAGGTTAAGAAGATTGGCCTGGCAACATCGGGCAAGACGGATTTGAGGAGTGAAGACACAGTGTCAACTTTGTAAACGTTTCTCGATGAAGTGCTCCTGACCCAGACTGTGTTTGACCAGGAGGCCCAGTTCTGGGTGCTAGATGACTAGGGGAGGAAACAAGAAGAAGCTGTTATCAGCAGGGACGGCTGGAGGAAGGGACTACCAGGGCAGAGACGCAGAAGAGGAGAGGAATTCTCCTTTCCCAGGAAGAGAGGAATTCTGCTTTCCTGGGGTAGGCCTCAGGCTCCAGGACTCAGTGCCTGCTCCCGCTTAGGGGTCCAGAGGCTTCCCCCAGGACCCTCCCCACACCACCACCCCGGGCCTCGAAGCTCAAATCCAGTCCCCAGACCAAATCCAAGGGACCATTTAGTCCTCACTACAGGTAACAGCCTGTGTTTTATTTATAAGGA
This sequence comes from Choloepus didactylus, assembly GCF_015220235.1. NCBI lineage: Eukaryota > Metazoa > Chordata > Mammalia > Pilosa > Megalonychidae > Choloepus > Choloepus didactylus. Next base: position 23,902,770 of record NC_051322.1, on the reverse strand, counting down.
TAATCCTGTCTACACCTCGATTTCCCTTAGCATTTGCCAAGGCAGTTGTAATTTCTTCCCCGCCCTGCACACCCCGAGAGTTAGTGACTTTTGGACCCAGGAAACTAAATTGCTCTCATGTTATGGACATGAGATATTTGTCCAGGGAGGATCCTGAGACCTGCACAAGGCAGACAGATGACAGGGGGAGACAGAGGGGGCAGGGCATGGGGAAGGAGCAACCACAGGACTAGGCAGGGGAGATTTAAGAATTCAAGACAGGCAGGCAGGCCATTGTACTATAGTTATGTAAGATGTAACCACTGGGGGAAACTGGGTGAAGGGCATATAGGACATTGCCATACTATTTTTGTTACATTCTGTGGTTCTGTATTATTTCCAAATAAAAATCTAAAAAAGAAAAATAAAAAGTCAGTTTAGACATTAAAGAAGAGGAAAGGGAAGGATGAAAGAGCTTATAGGGGCAGACCTCCAAGTCAGAGGCCCAGGCAAAAGTCCCTCCCACTCTTCTGCAAGGCACCCTCTCTGCCCCCCCACCCCAGTTTGCTACCTCACTGCACACACACTGCTCCCCCGAGTCTCTGCACTCAAGGGGGCAACCTTTTCCCTTTGGGGCCCACAGCACAGGTCCTAGAAAGGAACAGCTGTGATTCCTGACAGCCTCCATGAGTTTTCTGTTCCTTTTCATGCATCAATTACAATGACTAGCAGAGACGAGCCACTTAGCATTGCCTCAGCCCCTGCCCTGGGTTCAGGAGCCAGAGTGGCTGCATGCCTTTGAGCCACCCTAAGCCTGTCCTTGTGGAGAGCACTGGGAGTGGTGGGATGAATCCTGATCCAGGAGTCAGGAGATCCAAGATCTACTCTTTGCTCAGCAGGGCCACCTAGGTTGAATAACCTCATCTCTTGGGGCCTCCATTTCCTTGCCTGCAAAACAAGAGTGTTACATCTCTCCTGAAGGGCCCTCCTCCTATGACATCATGAGTCCTATCCATCTAGGTACCGCCTGCTCGGCCCCTTGGAACACTGGAGCCTAACACAAACAGCCAAATTCCACCTAACCATGGGTGGGAGGAGAAGTCTGACTCCTGGCTGACAGCCTTTAGGCCTCACCTCTCCCTCTGCCCACTATGCTTCACATCTAAACAAGAGGATAAGAAAGCCCAGGTGCTCCCTTCCTTGGCAACTGCATGGGATTCAAATCATGCAAGCCTCTGCCCATGCCCAGGGACTCTCACCTCAGCCCCACCCTCTAACCACAATAAAAACCCAGGCCAGTCTCGTTTCCTTGCTCTCTCAAGCCATTTTGGATGTCGGTAAGAGGTCTGCCCTGTTTTCCCCCAGAGACCTCGGTTATGTAAGTAGCAAACCTTTTCATCCCCTCTTGGTGTGAGTGTGGCATTGTCAGTCTCAACACCCAAACCAAACCTTGGATGAGCTCTCCAACTGCGTCTGCAGGTGACCATAGCAACTGGCACTGTGAGCAGGATGTCCAGACGTTGATCACCACCGCCTAGGGCTTTTTTCTCTTTCTTCATCTTGCTCACTGGCTCTGTTGCCTCATGGTAGGCATGCCCTTTGAGCAGCTACTTGCTAGGTAGCTTGTGCTTTGAGTTGTGCAGCTTTGTTGCATCATCATAGATTTAGCTGACCTAAGTCAGCAGTTTCAATAATTACTTGACATTTAGCAGCAGGAGTGTGGGATAGGGGCCCTCTTTAAAGTGGGCCTGGGTTGTGTGTACTGGCCTAGAGCCATCTGAACGTTTTTGAATGAAGTGATGACTAACACTAGGCAAAGACCCCTAATCTATAAGGTGCTCTGGGGAAGACTAAACTCTTTGCAAGATATGGGCCCATGGAGGAGTCACTCATAGAAGAACAGTCATAAGGGAATATCTGACTGATCCTGAGGCTTAGGGGAAGGACCTGACCCTGTGACTTACTGGCTGTGTGTCTCAACCTGGCATTCTCCAACCCCACTCCCCACCCCCAATCTAGCACACTCAGGGGAAAGGCTACATCCTGGGCAAGATGTGGGCCCACTGGGTGGCTGCTCTTCACAGAGCAGTAAAAGAAGAGAACAGCAGCTGTCAGGTGGCACACTGAGGCCCACACTCCTGAGAGCAGACGGCTCACCAGGACTCTTGAGTATCACCACTTCTACTGCTACTGCCCCTGCCTCTGTCACAACAAAGATCCGGATCCTTGGGGTTATAGGGAACAGCACCCAGGGAACCCCTGTGGCACAGCAAATTAGTTCATTCAGATCTGACTTACACCTGGGGTTCTTAAACCCTATAAACTTTATCACCGTGAGGGAGGCCCCTAACCCTGATGATACCAATTTGAGGCTCTCGAGAGGAAGACATTTATGAATATTAGCTGGGTAAAGAGAACTCCTCCTGAAGTATATCCAGTGACAAAACAAAAACAGAAGCAAAACAACAACAAAAAAGGATTGAAAGAAAGAAACCTGGATACAGGAGGAGGAAACAAATTGAAACAGTTGTCTATATTGATGCTACGGCTAAAATACGGCCTAAAACTCCAGTGCTGCCTTGACATCACTGAGCCTCTCAGAGCCCCCAAAATCCTAAAGTGAGTTCTTCTGCTCTCATCAGATATACCCCTCCACCCAGTAGGAAAGCCTCCTCACCCAGCCAGTTCCCCATCAGCCAGGCCAGCTATACCCTGCCCAGTCCTCCATCTAACAGGTTTTGGTTCCCTGCCAGCCTGCAAAATTATTCAAACAAGCCAATCACCTCCTCCTGCAGCAACCAGAGGTCACCTCACCCTCTTGTTACTACAAAGCCTGGTCCCACAGCTACTGCTTGGTCATTCCGCTCCCAACTGTAACTCTCATGTGGCCCTGCATGGTGCGTGGGGTCCTCCCCCCTAGGAAGTGAATAAATGGGATAATAAACTGCTGTTAATCTCAACTGTTCAGTGTTGGGTGTCCTGTGTTCCGCCATCCCCAGAATCCTATGGCAGGTATCTCTCCTCACCATGGGGTCAAGAGGGGGGCAAAGGAAACCTTAAGGCACTAGAAGAATTCTTGTGTTCTCTGTAGGTAAGATATTAACCAGCCTAGAGTAGAGTCCTCAACTCTCATCCAAGTGAAAATCCAGTCCTTCTTTCACATTCAACTCAGTGTACTCCTTCCACAACACATTTCCTGAGCACTTTATTTGGGCCTCTCCTTGGCATTGGTCAGTCTCTGTCATTTTAGTTATTTTCCCATGTGCTTCTCTCCCCAGATCAAACTGCAAAGTCCTTGATGATGTGTTATTCTCATTCATATATGTATGTCTTATATATGGCAATAGTAGATGCTCATTAAAAGTAAGTAGAATGAAGAAATGAATGATATTAAAAGACTCAAACCAAAAGGAGATGAAGGGTCACTTCTGTATTTCATTTTTGTACAGGAAATAAGCAATCTTATCAGAGAAAGACAAATTTCTGGATATGTAATCACTCAAAGATGCATACTGCACTCCATATGAATCATTTTGCAAAATGAAAGGCTAAAGCTATATGAAACAAGCAATTATGGCAATCCTGAGACTCTGGACTGTGAGTGGAAACTAAAACAACATCTGCCAATCCTAACAAATGAATCCGCTCAGGTCAGGCTTAGGAGCAAGGTCTTTACCTTAGAGGCTGTGCTTAGGTTCAGATGATCCACTCAGGAATAATTAATATAAAAGTATGTCAGTTTTCTATTTTATGAAATATCAACAGATCACAAGAACCAGCTTCCACTTCTACCCAACATATCTCTGACCTACATAATGTGCTTATGTAAAAGTTAAATAAAACCAAAAAGAAAAAAATAGCCACAAGACTATTATAAAATGCATTTAAAAGGCCAACATTATTCCAAAGTTATCCATGCTTCCCTCCCTTTTCATTTGGCAGATAATTACAAACTGACAAGATTGAAAAAGAAAATAAAGACAAAGCATTTAACATTGTCTGTAGCTACTTTCTGTCAATACTGATGGTTTGTGAAATCTAAAAGGAGTTTCCTTCCTTCTTCTATCCCTCTTTCTCCCTCCTTTCCTTCCTCCCTTCCTTTGGAGACATGGTAACTAAATGCAATGCATGCATCTGAACCAGATTCCCTGGCTATAAAGGACATTGTTGGGACAACTGCAGAACTTGAATGAGGTCTGAGTATCAGATGCTAGTAATAGAGCAGTGTTAATTTCCAGATTTTGATGGTTGACTTGTGTTATATGGGAGAATGCCCCAGTTTGTAGGAATTATATACTAAAGTATTTCAAGTTGATGGAGGATTAAGTTGGCAATTTACTCTCAAATGGTTCGGAATAAAATAAGTTCTTTGTACTACTCATGCAACTTTAAGTTTAAAATTATTTCAAAATAAAATAAAAACAAAAATCTGAGAGTAACAACATTAATGAGAGAGAGAAGTTGACCCTTGTGATTTGTCCCTTTGGGCCTCTCTATTCATATTGGTGTTGAACTTCCAAGGGTGTCTTAGAAAACCAGGTGATCCACAACAGTCCAGCTCTAGAACTATCATGGATGGTCCTCCTACCACTCACCATGCATCCTTGTCCACTCAGCCCAATTCCTTCCCTACTTCTTGAATTATAGCTGAACTCAGGGCTCTTAACCCAAAGCCTGGCCCTCCTGGGAAGGTAAGCCACCTTCTTCCAGTGAGCAATGGGCACTTCCTGCTTTTTTCTTCAGGGGCATTTTCATACCTGTACATTCTCAGGCCTCTGCCTTCCATGCACTGAAAACTCCATAGAGTACTACCCCAGCATATTTCTGTATCTCTCCTGGATTCTACTCCATTAATCTCTTTAACAAATCCCAGGTGCCACTGAACAGCTCTTTCCCAGGCCTGCAGACATACCTTGGGTACCTCTGCTTTCCCTGATCTTGAATGCTCTCCCCCTCATTTCTGCCACTCTGAACCCTCCCCATCTGTGATGGTTAGGTTCATATGTCAACTTGGCCAGGTTATGACATCCAGTTGTTTGATCAAGCAAGCACTGGCCTGATTGTTACTGTGAAGAAATTTTGTGGACTTAAATCATGAATAAGTTGATTGCATCTATGGCTGATTACATCTACAATAAACTGAGGAGATTGCCTTCAAGAATGAGAGATGTCTTATCCAATCAGTTGAAGGCTCTAAAAGGAGAAGTGATTATTTTAGCATCAGAAGAGAGAATTTCCATCTCTATTTCAGCTATCCAGCTTCTACTGGGAAATTCATTGAAAACCTTCATTGGAGTTCCCAACTTGCAGCCTGCCCTATGGAATTTGCACATGTGCATACCCAAAGCTGTGTGTGTCAATTTCTATAAAAATCTCTTAATGTTTACAGATATCTCCTGTCAGTTCTGTTTCCCTAGAGAACCCTGACTAATACAGCTTTGGTACCAGGAGTGGGGTGCTGATATTGCAAAGACCAAAAATGTGGAAATGGCTTTATAATTGGGTAAAGGGTAGAGGCAGAAAAAATTATGAGGTGTTTGATAGAAAAGGTCTAGATTGCTTTGAAAAGACTGTACATAGAAATATGGAAGCTAAAGATACTTCTCATGAGGCGTTAGACAGAAATGATGAATGAGTCACTGCAAACTGAAAGAAAGGTGACTCTTGTTTTAAAGTGGCAGAGAACTTGGCAAAATTGAGTCCTGATGTCTGATGGAAGACAGAATTTAAAAGTGATGAGCTTGGATATTTATCTGAGGAGATTTCCAAACTGAATGTGGAAAGTGAGGCCTGGTTTCTCTTTGCAGCTTATAGTAAAATGTGAGAGGAAAGAGATAAGCAGAGAACTGAACCCCTAGGCACAAAGAAAGCAGAAATTGTTGGCTTGAAAAATTCTGAGCTTTGGGGAAGTGAGTCCCAAGAGAACAGTGCTCCATGTGAGGGTTTAATTGACCATGGATCCAGTCAGCCATTTCAGTACAAGTCAGGACCAGAAACACAGTTATCCAGAAAGAATTCATGAAAGTTCTTTTGTCTGACGGATTGGACCTCTGTGTACTACAGGCAAAACAGAAAAGTTTTTTTGTGAGATCTGTATGAACAGAACTACTGCCAGCCTGGATTAAAGAGACATAAAAGGGACAGATTGGAGGAAAAATTATTTCAAAGGCAGAACTACGGAAGCTGCGGTCTGGACTGAGGACATTCGCAGGCCAAGAGAGTGAGCACACCCATGGGTGTGGAAAGGGTGAATATGCCTATTACTTGGAGAGGGCAGGCCTTCTGCCCCATTATTGAGGAAGAGTATCCCCAGTTTTCTCAGATGACTGGGGGATTATGGAGAATCTGACCACCACCCCAATGTTTGATGAGGCTGGAACCTAAAGTCTGGTTGGTATCCCGATGTTTGACAAGGGTGGAACCTTCACCCCAGTATTTGGGTGCTATGCAAGCACATGGAGAGGGTGGGGCTGCTGTTCCATCAGACCCAGGGGACAAAACATAATTTCATAGATGACTCTCAGACCCTGAAATCTAATGGAGTACGCTGCAGTGTTTTGGAATTGTTTAGGACCTATGACCTCTGTTTTCCTTCCAATTTCTCCCTATGGGAATGGGAATGTTTACCTTTTAATGTCCCTTTTTCATATATTAGAAATAGATAACTTGTTCTCTAGGTTTCACAGGTCCACAGACAGAGGGGAATTGTGCCCCAGGACATATCATACCTATAACCAACTTTGTATACTTAGTATTTTTACTGAAATGACTCAAGGCTTTTGGGATATTGTCAAGGAATGAATGTATTTTCTATGTGGAAAGAATACATCTTTTAGGAGTCCAGAGGGTGGAGCGTGGTAATTGGAAACTGTATGTACCTCAGAAAATCATGTTCTTACAGAGAATCCATTCTTGTGGGTTTAAACCTATTGTAAGTAGGACTTTTTGAAGAGGTCACTTTAGTTAAGAAGTGGTCCAGGAGACTTCTTGGAAGATGGTGGAATAAATGAGGCAGAATGGGCTTCCCCTCCATGAAAGAAACTAGAGAGGGGCCGGATGACACCCAGGTCTGTGGTTTCAGAGTGTGACCAGCCATAGAGGGTCCCCCACCATATGTGGAGGGGACATAGACAAAAATGTAGAGAGACAGCACCTCGAGGGACAGGTGAGTTTCTTTGGCCGGGTCGGCCCCACAGGGCCGACAGTGGCGAGATGACCTCCAGGCAAGGGAGTAAGCAGCGGCTCTCCATTCCCATGCACCTACCTTGGCAGTTAGCTGGGGAGTGACCCATCACAGCCAGACAGCCGGAAGATCATGTGAGGATCTCTCCCCCCATGGAAGTCCAGGGGGTATACTGGCAAAAAACTGAGATAGGAAAGGGTGCCATACCAGTGCATCAGGAACCCCTCCCACATCCCAGAGACTTGCAGGCATACAGCAGGATGGGAGCTGGACATGTTTGATCTGCAGGGTGCCCTTGAATGGACTCCCTGCTGACCTGCTCAGTGCCCACATCGCAGACTCAGGGAAGGCAATCCCCAGTGCACATGGAGAACTGGTGCACTGATTGATTCCCCATCTGGTTTGGACTCCACCAAGCACATAGGAGAAGTTTGGGGAAGACCAGCTTGAGAGCGCCACCTGCTAGTAGGATAGGGGAACTGTACTCTAGCAAGCTGTAGCTCTCCCAAATTATATGTAAATGCTCAAATAATTCAGCATTTCCCAAAATAACCTCCTCAAGACAAAAAAATGGCCCAAAGCCAACAGAAAATTACAAAACACTTGAAGAATCTGGAAGACATGGACAAGCCAAATGAACAAATTAAAAAGCTGGAAGAGACACAAATTTTGGAGCAATTAAAGAAGTACAAACAAATCTCCAAAACAACTTTAACAAAATGGCTAAAGACATGAAGGAAATCAAGAAGACTCTAGAAGAGCATAAAGAATAATTTGAAACAATAAATTTAAAAATAGCAGATCTTATGGAAATAGACATGGTGGATCAAATTAAAAACATACTAGAGACACACAACAGATGTGAAGAGGCCAAAGGAAAAAAAAAGAACAGGTGAGCTACAAGACAGGGCAATCAAATGCAAATGCACAGAAGAACAAATGGTGAAAAAAATAAAAAAAATTTGAAAGCGATCTCAGAGAAATGATGGACAACATGAAATGAAAAATATGAGAATCATTGGTGTCCCAGAAGAAGAAGAGTACGGTAAAGGGCTAGGAAAAGTGTTTCACGACATAGTCGAGGAAAACTTCTCAACCCTTCTAAATAACATAAATATGTAAATTAAAAATGCCTAATGAACTCCAAATAGAATAAATCCAAATAAACCCACTCCAAGACATATACTGATTAGATTTTCAAATGCTGAAGAGGAAAGAGTTCTAAAAGCAGCAAGAGAGAAGCGATTCACCAGATACAAAGGAAACCACATAAGACTAAGTACTGACTACTCAGTGGGCACCATGGAGGTGATAAAGCAGTGGTTTTAAGATTCTCAAACAGAAAAATTGCCAGCCAAGGATTCTTTATCCAGCAAAGCTCTCATTCAAAATTAAAGGAGAGTTTAAAATTTTTACAAACAAATACTGAGAGAATTCATTAACAAGAGACCTGCCCTTCAAGAAATACTAAAGGGAGCTGTACCAGCTGAGAAAAAAAGAATGGAGAGATAGGACTGGAGAAGGACACAGAACTGAAGAGTATTAGTAAGGGTAACTTAAAGAAAAAAAGAGAGATGGCGGAAACATAGATCTAGGTGGAGAGAGGGATGCACCTATTTACTGTTGATGAGGAGGCAGAATGATGTCACCTTTATGGAGGTCGCTGTGGTAGTTCCACAAGAAGGTAAGTATGTGGGGGCCATAAGGTCCTGCAACCTCATTATGGGGTATGTACTTGGAAGAACTGAGAGCAGAGACATGAATGGACATTTGCACACTGGTGTTTACGGAGGCAGTATTCATGATTTGCAGTGGGTGGAGGTGGCCTAAGGTTACATTGACTGAGGAACAGAATGGTAAACTGTGGTATATGCATGCAATGGAATATTGAGCAACTACGAGAAGGAGTGAAGTTGTGAGACACGCAAGGAGGTGAATGGACCCTGTAGACAGCATTTTGAGTGAAGTATGCCACAAACAAAGGCAAACACTATAATGCCTCACCAATATGGACTAAGTACAATGTGTAATTGAATCTTAGAGCACAGTCTAACAGGGAAATGATTATTGTAACAGTCCCCAGATTGTAAGCTCTTACAGCAGTCAAATCTATTCCTGAATTGTAATGGCTATCTCCAAACTGAGATGTTGATCCCTTGGTGTATAACCTGATTGGTCTCTGGAGCATCAGGTATCTGTGTGACACCTGAAACTCAGAGCTAGAGCTCTGCAAATATGAATGTCAGTATTAATGCATACAGCAACTGTTAAAAAAAAAGGGCTGAAAAAGAGCTGACTTCAATTAGAGATATGAATGAAGCAGATCTGGTTAAGACTAGGGCAAATCGGGCCAAAGGGTAAAGGTTGAAACTGACTGTGTGTTGAAACTTCAACTTCCAGGTGAGACCAAGGGAAGAGATGTTTATTTGGTGTAGGATCTATATTTACTAAACAATACAACTTCTACAGTCAGTTTGTTCAAACACCACAATTACATGGAATTGAATAGGAAGTGAGATATGGTACGTCTGTATAGGTTAGAGTGAAATAGCAACACATCCCAAAGTAATTTGGGCAGAGAATAAAAATATATATTCAGGGCCCTCCTGAGGAGCTGGGGAATGATACGGAGGTGTTGGACTTCCTCACCTGGATTGTTGCTGATGTTCTCACAAACACTGGGGACTGATGGCTTGACATGCTAAGCCCTCTGTCTTGGGGCTTGCCCCTATGAAGCTTGTTACTGCAAAGGAGAGGCCTATAATTGTGCCTAAGAGTCTCCCCCTGAGTACCTCTTTGTTGCTCAGATGTGGCCCTCTCTCTCTAACTAAGCCTCTTTGGTAGGTGATCTCACTGCCCTCCCCCTTACATGGGACCTGACTCCCAAGGGTGAAAATCTCCCTGGCAACACAGGATATGACTCCTAGGGATGAATCTGGACCTGTCATCATGGGATTGAGAACATCTTCTTGACCAAAAGGGGAATGCAAAATGAAATGAAATAAAGCTTCAGTGGCTGAAAAGATTTCAAATGGAGTCAAGAGGTCACAGCATGCTCTTCTACAGATAGAACAACTAGACACAGGAGGACCAATAAGGAAATTGGGAACCTAAATAATATGATAAATGAATTAGACTTAACAGACATATATAGATCTTTACATCCCAAATTACCAGTATATACATTCTTCTCTAGTGCCCATGGAATGTTCTCCAGAATAGATAACATGCTGGGGCACAAAACAAGTCTTAATAAATTTAAAAAGATTGAAATTATTCAAAGCACATTCTCTGACCATAAGGGAATGCAACTAGAAATCCATGACCACCAAAGAACCAGATCTTTCACAAATATATGGAGGTTAAAAAAAACACTCCAAACAGTGGGTCAAAGGAGAAATTGCAAGAGAAATAGGTAAATATCTAGAGATGAACGAAAATGAGAATACAACATGTCAAACCTAATGAGTGCAGCAAAGGGGGTGCTGAGAGGGAATTATAGCTCTAAAGACATATATCAAAAAGCAAGAAAGAGCTAAAACCAAAGACTTAACAACTGAAGAGACTAGAGAATGATCAGCAAACTAACCCTAAAGCAAGTAGACAAAAAGAAATAACAAAGATTAAAGCAGAAGTAAATAAGCTGGAGAACAAAAAATAATAGAGAGAATAAATAAAACCAAAAGTAGGTTCTTTGAGAAGATCAACAGGATTGACAGACCCTTAGCTAGACTGATAAGTAAAAAAGAGAGAAGACCCAAATAGACAGAATCAGCAATGAGAAAGGGAAAATTACTATGGATCCGGAAGAAATAAAAAAATCATAAGAGGATCCTATGAACAACTGTATGCCAACAAGCTAGACAATTTAGAGGAAATGGACAATTTCCTGGGAATACATGAACAACCTAGACTGACCAAGAAGAAATAGAAGACCTCAACAAAACAATCACAAGCAAAGAGATCAATGAGTCATCAAAAATCTACCTACAGATAAAAGCCCAGGGCCAGATGGCTTCACGGGGGAATTTTACCAAGCTTTCCAAAAAGAATTGACACCAATTCTGCTCAAACTCTTTCAAAAAAATGAAGAAAAGGAACACTGTCTAACTCATTTTATAAAGATAATAACACTCTGATACCAAAACCAGATAAGGATACTACAAAAAAGTAAAACTATAAGCCAAACTCCCTAATGAATACAGATGGAAAAATCCTAAACACAACACTTGCAAATAGATTTCGAAGGCACTTTAAATAATCATACAACAGACCAAGTGGGATTCACTCCTGGCATACAAGGGTGGCTCAACATAAGAAAATCAATTAATGGAATACAATACATTAAGAAATCAAAAGGGAAAAACCAAATGATCATCTCAATAGACACTAAAGAAGCATTTGACAAAATTCAACATCCCTTTTTGATAAAAAACACTTCAAAAGGTAGGTTTTGAGGGAAACTTCCTCAATATGATAAAGGGTATATATGAAAAACCCACAGCCAGCATAGTACTCAACAGTGAAAGACTGAAAGCCTTCCCCATAAGATTGGGAATGAGACAAGGATGCCCAGTGTCACCTCTGTTATTCAACATTGAGCTAGAAGTTCTAGCCAGATCAATTCACCAAGACAAAGAAATAAAAGACATCCAAATTGGAAAGGAAGAAGTAAAACTGTCATTATTTGCAGATGATATAATCTTATATTTGGAAAATCCTGAGAATTCGAAGACAAAGCTACTTGAGCTAATAAAAAATTCAGCAGAGTGAAGGCATATAAGATTAATGTACGTAAGTCAGTAATGTTCCTATACACTAGTAATGACCTAACTGAAGAGGCAATTAAAAAAAAAAAAATTTCATTCACAATAGCCAACTAAAACAATCAAGTACTTAGGAATAACTTAACCAAGGACGTAAAAGATCTCTACACAGAAAATTACAAAACTTTACTAAAAGGAATTAAAAAAAGACCTAAACAGGCAGAAAGATATTCCATGCTCATAGACAGGAAGACTAAACATCATTAAGATGTCAATTCTATTGTAAGGCCTATCTCTAAACTTTGAGATGCTGATCCCCTAGCATATACTTGATTGGTCTCTGGAACAATGCATATCTCTGAGACACCTGAAACTCAGAGCTAGAGCTCGGCAGATATGAATGTCAGTATTAGTGCATACAGCCACTGTCAAAAAAAAAAAAAAAAAGCTGAAAAAGAGCCCAGACTTCAATTAGTGATATGAATGAAGCAGGTCTGGTTAAGACCAGGGCAAGCCAGGCCAAAGGATAAAGGTTGAAACTGATTGTGTTTTAAAACTTCAACTTTCATATGAGACCAAGGGAATAGATATCTATTTGGTACAGGATCTAAATTTTCTAAACGGTACAACTCTACAGTCGATTTGTTCAAACACCACAATTGCATGGAACTTTGAATAGGAAGTGAGATACAGTAGGTTAGTATAGGCTGGAGTGAAATAGTGACACATCCTAGAGTAATTTGGGCAGATAATAAAAAATACATTTACAGCCTTCCCCTCCCCAGCCCCGAGGATCTGGGGGAAGGTGCGGATGTGTTGGACATCCTCACCTGGACTAGTGTTGATGTTGTCACAAACATTGGGACTGGCGGTTTGATGTGCTGAGCCCTCAAGCATGGGACTTGCCCTTAAGAAGCTCATTACCACAAAGGAGAGTCTAAAGTTGTATGTAATGGTGCCTAAGGGTCTCTCCCTGAGTACCTCTTTGTTGCTCAGATGTGGCCCTCTCTCTCTCTAACTGAGCCATCTCGACAGGTGAACTCGCTGCCCTTCCCCCTACGTGGGACCCGACTCCCAGGGGTGTAAATCTCCCTGGCAATGCAGAGTATGACTCCCGGGGATGAATGTGGACCCGGCATCGTGGGACTGAGAGTATCTTCTTGACCAAAAGGGGGATGCAAAATGAGACGAAATAGTTTCAGTGGCTCAGAGATTCCAAATGGAGTCGAGAGGTCACTCTGGTGGACATTCTTGTGCACTATATAGATTAACACCTCTTAGGCTTTAATGTATTGGAATAGCTAGAAGTAAATACCTGAAACTACCAAACTCCAACCCAGCAGTCTGGACTCCTGAAGACAATTATATAATAATGTAGATTACAAGGGGTGACAGTGTGATTGTGAAGACCTTGTGGATCACACCCCCTTTATCTAGTGTATGGATGAGTGGAGGAATGGGGATAAAAACTAAAGGACAAATGGGGTGGGATGGGGGGATGATTTGGGTGTTCTTTTTTCACTTTTATTTTTTATTCTTGTTCTGGTTCTTTCTGATATAAGGAAAATGTTCAGAGATAGATTGTGGTGATGAATGCATAACTATGTTATCATACTGCGGACAGTGGATTGTATATCATGGATGATTGTATGGTGTGTGAATGTATTTCGATAAAACTGAATTTAATAAAAAAAAAAAAAAAGATGTCAATTCTACCCAAACTGACCTACAAATGCAATGCAATTCCAATCAAAATTCCAACAACCTACTTTGCAGACCTGGAAAAGCTAGTTATCAAATTTATTTGGAAGGGATAGGAGCCTCAAATTGCCAAAAACATCCTAAAAAAGAAGAATGAAGTGGAAGGACTTACACTTCCAGACTTTGAAGGCTATTATAAAGCCACAGTGGTCAAAACAGCATGTTACTGGCACAAAGATAGACATATTGATCAATGGAATTGAATTGAGAGTCTGGAAATAGACCCCCAGATCTATGGTCAACTGATTTTTTATAAGTTCCCCAAATCCACTTAATTAGGACAGAATAGTCTCTTCAACAAATGGGGCTGGGAGAACTGGATAACCATAACAAAACGAATGAAAGAGGACCCCCTACCTCACACACTACACAGAAATTAACTCAAAGTGTATCAAAGACCTCAATATAAGAGACAGTACCATAAAACTCTTAGAAGATAATATAGGGAAACATCTTCAGGACCTAGAAATAGGAGGTAGCTTCTTAGACCTTACACCCAAAGCACAAGCAACAAAAGAAAAAATGGATAAATGGGAACTCCTCAAAATCAAAAGCTTCTGTGCCTCAAAAAACTTTGTCAAAAAGATGAAGAGGCAGCCAACTCCATGGGAGAAAATATTTGGAAACTATATATCTGATAAGAGACTGATATCCTCCACATATAAAGAAATTCTACAACTCAACAACAATAGTACAAACAGCCCAATTATAAAATGGGCAAAAGATAAGAAAAGGTGTATTTCCAAAGAGGAAATACAAATGGCTAGAAAACACATGAAAAAATATTCATCTTCACCAGCTATTAGGGAAATGCAAACCACAATGAGATACCATCTCACACCAATAAGAATGGCTGCCATTAAACAAACAGGAAACAATAAATGCTGGAGAGGATGTGGAGACACTGGAACTCTTATTCATTGCTGGTGGGAATGTACAATAATACAGCTGCTAGGGAAGACAGTTTGGCAGTTCTTAGAAAACTAGATAGAGAATTACCCCATGATCCAGCAATTCCACTTCTTGCTATATACACAGAAGATTTGAAAGCAGTAAAACAGAGAGACATTTATACACCGATGTTCCCAGCAGCACTGTTCACAATTTCCAAGAGATGGAAACAATCCAAGTGTCCTTTAACAGATGAGTGGATAAACAAAATGTGGTATACATGTATGGTGGAATACTATGCAGCAGTAAGAAGAAACAAGGTCCTGAAACATATAGCAACATGGATGAACCTTGAAAGATATAATGCTGAGTGAAATAAGTCAGACACAAAAGGAGAGATACTGTATGTTACAACTTTCACAAACTCCCTGAACAATGTAAAATCAATGTCTTATAATGTAGAATAATGGGGACCTAGTGACAGACAGAAGTTAGTGGAGGTGGAATGATAATCTAATATATTCAGTTATGTTAATGATGGTGAATTGAAAGGTATGGTAATAGATAGGGATGATGATTGTTTTTTAATGGGATTATAAGTATCAGAGCTGTACTGAAGGCGAATAGGATAGAAAGGAGGTGTTTAAAGGCATGCATACCACAGATCAGCACTACAAATTTAGATTGGTGCTTGCATGGTATACTTCTAAGGTATGACACTAGTACAGAGAGTTGACAACAGAATGGTATATGGGAAAAACCTACCTATTGCATACTAGGGACTATAATTGATAGGAATTCCATACTGGTACCACAAAAATACTAGGGACAAATAATTAAGGGCTGAAAAAAGCTATGAGATGTTTTGGGTCATGACAATTGTTTAAAATGGAGAGTGATGAGGATTGTACAACTAAGTGATGATAATGTGAGATATGGATGGATTATTATGGGCATAACATATGCTATGTTAACTTAGGAACCCACTACTTTATAACTCAAGCCCTCAATCTTGCGGCTTGCTCTTGTGAAACTTCTGGTTGTAAAGGGGAGGCTAAGTCCACCTATAATTATGCCTAGGAGTCACCTCCAGAGAACCTCTTTTGTCGCTCAAACGTGGTTTTTCTGTCTCTAAGAGACACTTTGAAGAATGCACTGCAAATAAATTCATCACCCTCTCCCCAACATGGGACAGCACACCCCCCCCCCCCAGATGAATGAGTCTCTCTGGTGACACAGGATGCAGATTTCAGGAATGAGCCTGATACTGGCGTTGTGGGGTTGAGAATGCCTTTTTGACAAAACAGGGGAAAGAAAGGCAAAAAAATTAGGTTTCAGTGGCTAAGAGAAATCAAATAGAATCAAGAGGCTGTCCTGGAGTTTACTCCTATGCAAGCTTCAGCTACATATGCCAAATGGCCACAGTATGATAAACCCAAATCAACAGTAGTCCCAAAAACCCTAAAGAATACCCAGATCCCTATCTGAGACTCTATAAAAATTTCACTTACTAAGTTTATTTTTAAGAAATTTAAATCCTCCAGAGAACTTCTATGTCAGCTAAGTCCCAAAACCCAGAGGCAATGGCCCCTTCAAGAATAACAACCAGATGTGTCCCCTTTTCCCATAATGTTAACACCCCTTTTCAACATGAACAAGTTAGGGTGGTCACTGCCTAGACATCCCTGGATATGGGGAAAGTGATTAAACTAGAGGAAGGGGTAGCAACAGACAAGATGGAATTTGAGAAAGGTTTATGACTACTGAATCTATATAATTTTCTTTTTCTTAGTTGCCAGGGTACTAGAATAGCTAGAAGGAAAGAAATGAAATGGTGGAACTGTAACCCATAACATCCTTTGAATTTTGTTCTATAGCTACTTGTTAAATTGTAATTTGAAAGTTATCACCTTTTTGTATATATGTTATATTTCACAATAAGGAAATAACTGAAACTATGGTGCTGTAACTCATAATATTTTTGTAAATTTCCTATATAACTACTTGTTAAATCATACTTTGAAAGATATTACCTTTTTGCATATATGTTATATTTCACAATAAGAAAATAACTGAAACTGTGGAACTGTAATCCATAATATTTTTTGAAGTTTGCTGTCTAATTACTTGTTAAATTGTGCGGTGGGTCTTAATCCTCTTGCTGGAGTCCTTTATAAATGAGATGATGAGAGAGAGAGACTGCATGTGCCACAGAAGTAAGAAGCTGAAATCAATGAAACCTGGAAGTGAAGGGAGAGACCAGCAGATGCCGCATGTGGAAAAGGAACCAAGGAACACTAGCAGCCGGTCTCCAGGAAGAAAGCATCACCTTGATGATGCCTTAATTTGGACATATTCGCAGACTCTAACCATAAGCGAATAAATTCCCATTGTTCAAGATGAACTATTTCACGGTATTTTGCTTTCAGCAGCCCAGGAACTAAAACACCAGGCTTCAAGGCCCATTTCAAGGGCCACCTCCTCTGAAAGCTTCCCCTAACCTGAGTAGCCCTCCTCTGAAATTCCACAGTGCTTACCGTATCACATTTGACTGTAAATACACAGGGTCTCTTATTGCAGTTACCTGTCTCTGTAAGTATCTTTTATCCCCCAGTAGCTGAAAGACTTAGAGCATGGATCACTTATCACACTTCTTTATGGCTCCCCACCATACCTAGCACCCACTCGCTAAGAATGGACTGATTCAGTCTCCCACCCTTTCTCAGCATCATTTCCTCAGAACACTAACATAAATTATCATCACTTATTGTGGATTACACACACATACATACACATACACTTCAGCCAATTTGGAAATCAACAGATAAGCCCTTCTTTATTCTCACACTGAGCCAATTTCATTCAAGCAAACTCATTACTTTCCTACACAGATAAAATAAAGCAAAACATTTAATTAATCTTTCCCTGTGGCTCAGTTTGGAACCCTAGGAAAAACTGAGAAGTTGAGATTTTGGAATCTTTCTGCCATCCCTATCATCTTCTTCTTAAAAAGATCCATGGCAATCCAGTTTCGCAGTGGAGCTTATCCTGATCCATCACCAGATAAACAGCTAGAGAGACAACTAAAGAATGGAAACCTTTAAGATCCCTGTGCCAGTTTGAATGTATTATGTCCCCCAAAACGCCATTATCTTTGATGCAATTTTGTGTGGGCAGACATATTAGTGTTGATGAGATTCTGGAGTCCTTTGGGCGTTTCCATGAAGATGTGATTCAATCAACTGTGGACCAGACCTTTCACTGGATAATTTCCATGGAGGTGTTGCCCCACCCATTCAGGGTGGTCTGAATTAAATTACTGGAGCACTACATAAGCTCAGACAAAAGGAGCAAGCTTGCTACAGCCAAGAGGGACACTTTGAAGAATGCACTGGAACTGAGAGAGGAGCTTCAGCTTACAGAGACATTTTGGAGACAGCCTTTGAAAGCAGACCTTTGCTCCAGAGAAGCTAAGAGGGACAAACGCCCCAAGAGCAACTAAGAGTGACATTTTTGAGGAGCTGAAGCCTAGAGAGGAATGTTCTGGGAGAAAGCCATTTTGAAACCAGAACTTGGGCAGACATCAGCCACGGTGCCTCCCCAGCTAACAGAGGTTTTCCGGATGCTAATGGCCATCCTCAGTGAAGGTACCCGATGGTTGATGCGTTACCTTGGACACTTTATGGCCTTAAGATTGTAACTGTGTAACCAAATAAACCCCCTTTTATAAAAGCCAGTCCATTTCTGTGTTTTGCATTCCGGCAGCATTAGCAAACTAGAACAATCCCACAGAACGAATCCCTAAATGGGAGACGTCAGGCAACAGCAAGTTAATTCCTATTCACACATTATATGCAAGAGATGAGGACTAGCTGAGGATCAACTAACTTGTACATCAGAATCTGGCCAAATAACTTCCCAGGTCACTAAATTTGCCATTTGGGAATTGAAATATTAAGTATTATCAAATAAACTTAGGGCATATCTCGGAGTCTGTTTTACGGATTTGCCACATTTAAAAAATCTTTGTATTAGAAACTGTGTAAATCTGCAAAGAATATAGTTGTTGGGATGTAAGGAATAGATGGGAGCAAATGTGGCTGTTTTCCTTGAGCAATCCTGAATTAGCAACATAGCTATTGAAGACGGCATTAGCTAATGCTGCCCTCTGCCAAGAGGGACAACTGTGTCCACAGGAGCTTTTCATGTCCCCCTGGGGACCGCCACCGCTCTGGGCTGGGCTCTAATCGTTCGTCTTGGCCTCGCTCTTTGCTGGTTCTCCCAGTAATTCTCCTAATGATACCTTGTTTAACGGTTCTCCTATCAATACCTTGTGGAATTTGGTCCAGCTTCAGAACAGATGCCCCCCAGCTTGTGAAATCATTCTTTTCTTTAGAGGCTCTGTCGCAGTGGAAGGTTTAATATGATAAGCATTCATAAAGTTCCCTCCCCCACAATTTTGCAGCTTACCCTTGGGCTTTCTTCTGAAAAGAATTCTCCACTTTGCCCACTCCTTCTATTAGTCAGTTGACCCTCAGCAAAATACATTTCACACACTCAAACCTTTGAGGAGTACTGGGCGGCGCTGAGCTGGTGCTTAAGCTCCCTGGTCATTACATAAAGAAGGGATATTTTCTGTGACCACTTGAGAGAAATATTATGTCCTAACTGACACTGGATATGGAATTAACAATACATTATAAAAATTGAAGGGCCTGAAGTTGTCTCTTCCGGTTTGCTAGAGCTGCCATTATGCAAAATACCAGAAATGGATTGTCTTTTATAAGGGGGATTCATTGGGTTACAAATTTACAGTTCTAAGGCCATAAAGGTCAAACTAAGGTAGCCACAAGAGGATACCTTCACTGAAGAATGGCTGATGGCTTCTGGGACACTTCTGGTCAGCAGGAAGCACGTGGCTGGCATCCTGCTAGTCCTTTGCTCCCGGGTTGCATTTCAAAATGGTGTTCTCCAAAATGTCTCTGGGTTTCTCACAGTTTCTCTTTCTCAGCTCCTGTGCATCCTTGCTTCTTTCTCCAAGGACATTTCTCTCTAAGCATCTGGGGGGTCCTCTCTTACTTCTCCGGGGCAAACTCCAGGCTACATCTCTTAGCTTAGCATCTCCAGACATCCTCCTGTCTGTATCTCTAAGCATCTCTAAGAATTTCCAAGCATCAGCAAGCCTCTGTGTCAGCTCTTGAGTTCTCTTAAGTAATCCAGTGAACCAATGAAGACCCACCCTGAGTAGGCAGGGCCAGGAGCATGCCCATGCATCTTCATCAGCCAGATGCCTAAAACTGAAACATGAGACATTTGTTCTGTAGGGCTAGGTTTTGTCACAGCTGAGATCCTTTTGGAGTGGGAGGCAGCCAGAATGAGAAGACTGCTACAGTCAGTTTTTAACAGTCAACTTAAGTACTCCCAGAAACTGGAAATAAGTTAAACTCTATGAGTGAAAATGAGTAAGTGAATTCTATAAGCATGCAAAATGAATCAACATACAGTGGATGGTACTAACAATTTATGAAAACAATTTATCTCAGAGTGAACAGGGTACTAGACAGTTGTCTATAAATGTGTGGTTGAGGAAACATGAGAATGCCTAGTTCTAAATGAGGCAATTGAGGGAGAAGTGGATCATGATTTTACTATGAAAGCTGAAACTCAATCAATGAGTCATATGGTGGTTATTGGCATCCCCAAATTAAATATATCATTTAACAATGATCCCAAAGGTCTATGACCCATATTAACCTGTTATTTTTCCAAGTCTTGAATTTGAATTAAACACACAAAGAGAAGGGTTGGTTGGTCTGACTCTTCCGGCTGGAGGGGAAGCTTGGTCCGTGACCCAGCATCCACCAATCAACAAGGTTCCACTACTCCTCACTCACTGTCACACCCAAAGTAATTCTTACTAAGGGGCTGCAGGGTTGCTTAAATTATTAAGCTATTCTTTACCACTTTTTATGGGGGAAATTACTTATGAAAATGATATGTTCAAATTTGGGGATCCCTGAGACCTTGAGGATATCCCTCTCAAAATTATGCCTACATAGTGTAATTTATCTGAATAATAAATAGATTACAAAAAGAGAGGAAAGCTGCATGAAACAGAAGAAATGGGGGCCCAAAATACCCTGGTTAAGATTTGGGCCATGGTATCAGACAACCTTGATTCTAGCCTAGTTTTGTCACTTACGAAAAGAGAGACACAGTGGATCTGGTCATCACCAAGATCCTGAGTTGTGAGGAAGGCAGAATTTGCCAGGCTTTCAATGGCCTAGAAAAAATATTTCTCAAATCTATCTAACATCCTCTGATCTGTCTCCAGACTCACCAACTTTCAATAACTAATGCTGCTTCCCAAGAATTCTGATGCTTCTAAAAATGAACAGATATCCCAAAATTCTGTGCTTTAAAAAAAGGGCAGCCCTGTCTACTAGATTCTGGTTTTTACATCAATCTCTAGTTTTTTTAGCCACTGTGAGTTCCTGAGAATCTGATCAGCTCAGGTACAATAATGGAATCAAGTGTCTGGATCTTCAAATTGACCAGAACATGGGACTCAGGCATGATGATCATGCTAAGGCACCACACCCTGTGAGGCCACTTTCCTTGCAGGCTGGCTGCCCTCATGCTCAAACATCCGTAGTCCTCTGGAAGATCACCAAACTTCCTAATGCTAGCTATTTTTCAATGATTCTGTTAAAAAGTGCAACTACGGTACAAGATCAATGAAAAAATCAGTGGTACTTCTATACAGTAGTAATGAACAATCTAAAGAGGAAATCTAGAAAAAATTCTATTTATCATAGCAACTAAAAGAATCAAATATCTAGGAATAAATTTAACCAAGGATCTAAAGGACTTATACATGGAATACTACAAAACATTGCCAAAAGAAATTAAAAAAGACCTAAATAAATGGAAGCATGTGTTCATGAACTGGAAGACTAAATATTGTTAAGATGTTAATTCTACCCTAAGTAATTTACAGATGAAATGCAATCCCAATCAAAATTCCAACAGCCTATTTCGCAGAAATAAAAAAGCCAATCTTATAAGGAAGGGTAAGGGGCATTGAATAGCCAAAACCATTTTGAAAAAGAAGAATGAAGGTGAAGGACTCACATTTCCTGATTTTAAAACTTATCATAAAGCTACAGTACTCAAAACAGCATTGTACTGGCACAAAGACAGACATACAGACCAATGGAACTGAATTGAGAGTTCGGAAATAAACCTTCACATGTAGGGCCAATTTATTTTTGACAAGGCTGCCAAGTCTGCTTAATGGAAAAAGAATAGTCTCTTCAACAAATGGTGCTGGGAGAACTGGATATCCATACGCAAAAAAGTGAAGGTGGACCCCTCCCTATCTTATACCATATACAAAAAAATAACTCAAATAGATCAAAGACATAAATATAAAAAACTAAATTGTAAAACTCCTAGAAGAAAACACAGAGACACATTTTCAGGACCTTCTGTTAGGCAATGATTTCTTAGACTTATACCAAAAGCACAAGCAAAAAAAGAAAAAATAAATAAAATGGGACTATACCTAAATTTAAAACTTTTGTACATCAAAGGACTTTACCATGAAAGTAAAAAAACAACCTAAAGAATGGGAGAAAAATACTTGGAAACCACAAATCTGATAAGGGCTTAATATCCAGAATATATTTTAAAATGTCCTACACCTGAACAACAAAAAGACGAATGAGCAAGACTTGAATAGACATTTCTCCAAAGAAGATACACAAATAGCCAATAAGCACATGAAAAGCCGTTCAACATCATTAGCCATTAGGGATATGCAAGGAAAAAACATAATGAAATACTATTTCATACCCAATAGAATGCCTACTATTAAAAAAAAAAACAGAAAATAACAAATATTGGAGAGGAGGTGGAGAAGTAGGAACATTCATTCATTATTAGTGGGAATGTAAAATGGTGCAGCCATAGTAGAAAACAGTTTGGTGGTTCCTCAGAATGTTAAGTTTAGACTTACCATGTGACCCAGTAATCCCACTACTAGGTATATTAACCCAAAGAATTGAAAGCAGGAACTCAAACAGATATTTGTACACTGATGTCCATAGCAGCAATATTCACAACTGCCGAAGATGAGAGCAATCCAAGTGTCCATCCACCAATTAATGGATAAACAAATTGTGTATTTATGTGTGTGTGTGTGTGTGTGTGTATGTATATATATATATATAATTCAGCCATAAAAATGAATGAAAACCTGATACATGCTACAACATGGATGAACCTCAAAGGCATCATGTTAAGTGAAATAAGCCAGACACAAAAGAACAAATATTTTATGATCTCACTGATAGGAAATAATTAGAATAAGAAAATTCATAGAGTCAGAAACTAGAATACAGATTAACAGGGGAGAAGGCAGAGTTAGGGAATGAGGAATTAATGCCAAATTGGTACAGAGTTTCTGTTTGGAGTGATAGAGAAGTTTTGGTAATGGATGCTGATGAGGGTGGCACAACATTGTGAATGTGATTAACACCACTGAATTGTATATCTGAGAGTAGATACACAACTAATTTTAGGTTGTATAAAGTTACCAGAATAAAAATAAAATTAAAAAAAAAGAAACACATAGAACTGTACAACACAAAAAGTGAACCCTAATGTGAACTATGGGCTATAGTTAATAGTATAATTATAATAATACAGTTTCATCAATTATTAACAAAGGTACCACACTAATGAAAAATTTTAATAATAGGGAAATCTGTGTGTGTTAAAGAGGCAGTATACAGGAACTCTGTACGTCCTGCATGATTTTTCTGTAAACCTACAACTGCTCTAATTAAAAAAAAAATGGAAAGTACAAATAAACCATTATCAATCATTAGCTTTGCTTGCATCAATGTGTCTAGCCTTTTCCACTGGGAGAGCTGTTTGTGAACAGGTTTTATCTGGCTGAAGGAAGAAGGAAAATGAACCAGAACAGGGGGTGAGCTGAGGAAACCTGCACCAGGGCAGGTATCGATGGAGAGGGGTAGGCAGAACATCACAGTCAGTGCACTGGGTGCTGGCGCTAGAAAAATTATAATAAGCTAATATTTACTGAGCACTTACCAAATGTCAGGCACAAAGCTAATGCACTATTACTCTTTCACAAGAGGATATTATAGTTAAAAAGGTTATTATAGATAGTCAAATATCCTCATTTGACAGATGGGGAAACTGATGCACAGAGTAGTGTTAGAATCAGAACTTTGGGGTCTAAATCCTTTTTTAAAACAGCTTTATAGGCATATCGTTTACATGCCATAATAGCTACCCATTTTAACTGTTCAGTCCAATGATATTTTAGTAAATTTACAGAGTTATGCAACCATAATCCAATTTAAGAACATCTTTATCACGCCCAAGAAATCCTCCACACAGGCCCAAATCTTAACCACTAAAGCAGACTGCCTCCTACACTATAGCAGGAGACGCCGTACCATGGAGGACGTTGGTGAAAAGCAAGTGGGAGCTCTGTGAACTGCTGGCAGGCGTTTAAATGGATACAGCCACTTTAGAGAGTAATTTGGCCATGTAAAATAAAGTGGAAAATACTCAGATCCAATGACCCAGCAATTCCTCTCCCAGACCTGTGTCCCAGAGACTCTCCCTGTTGGCACAGTGAACCGTGCACAGAAATATTCATGATAATATCCACTGTAAAGTGGAAATTGGAAACAACCCAAATATCTATCAACATGAGTGGTTAAACACGTTGCAGTATATTCATACAACACAATATATTAAACAGCCATTAAAGTAAATAAACTATAAGAATCAAGATGGGTAACCCTCAGAAACATATTGTTGAGTAAAAAAAAGAAGTTGCCAAATAATAAATATAATAAAACTATTTGTATCAAAATTTAAAACCATAAACAGCATAGTTTTTTGTAAATGAGGCCTGTATTTCAGTTTTATTACTTTTTTAAAAATATATGAAGCAAATATGGCCTAATGCTGAGATTTTGATAATACATAAAGTTAATATGTCTATACTTGCCTTTATATTTGAAATATTTCATAATATTTTGAGATACAAGGAAAGTAGTTTTGCAAATTAAAAAAAAAAGCACTAGTCGAATTTCATGAAGTTCATTAGTTTTTAATTGATTCTGTAAATGTTTTTAAGCAGTTATTTGGTACCGGCCAAGTGCACATAGCATGGGACACTTGCACTTGCCTGACCTCATTTCCTACCCAGGTCTGCTTCTCCAGGCTTCTGGGTTTAAGGGCGCAGATTCCCTGAAGGCTGCACACTCACACCTCGACCCAGCGGCCACACTTCAAACTGAGTTATCCTCCTCCCCTATTCAACAGCTGAACTGTCTGCACAAGGCAGATGATGTCTTTGTGTCTGAGCAACAGAAAACTAGGACTGCAGGGCTCATAAAAAGATAATTCTTTAGCCATTACTGAATGTGGCAGGAGGGAAAGCACACAGCATTAACCCAGCCTTCTCAGACCTGGGAGGATGAACCATTCCAGGAAACTTTAGGACAGCCAAGGGTGGATTTAGATATCTTAATCTCTATGGCCTTCTTTCACTCTTGTATGTTCACATCACACCAACTTTCCAAAGGGCAAATGTCCGTAATAGTGCCCGTTTTACATGACTTAGGCAAAAGGTAGGAGCCTCACCTCCTTGTGCTAAAATTCAAGACCAGCATTAGGTAAGCAAACCTTTGCTCCTTTGCTCCATACAACCTGGGCTTGGCCACCCTGAAGCACTTGTTGTACTCCATTAAGTCCCATATTTTCCCTCTCCCTGATCCTTCTCACATCGTTCCCACTGGTTTTAATACCCCTCTTGCACCTCTTCTCCCCGCCTTGCCCACTCCTCAGGATATCCAATGTTTCCCAACAATCAAGACAGTTCAAATGTTCCTTCCTCCGCAAAGCCTTCCCCACTACCCCCAGCCAGATGGTATACTAAACTCCGGTTTCATGTTGCCCATACCTCTATTGTGACTCAAAAGAGGTTTTGTCTTTTATGATTGTTATCCATTTTACATTTTGTCTCTTTCCTATCATACCATAAAGAGTGGGAAACAATGTGTTTTTCATTTTTCAATCATTCATATTGCCTAAAACAGAGCATATAGCAGATGTTTAATAAACATTCACTGAAAGAATAAATACTTCTATCCTGACTCATCTGCATTTGTCTGTTTCATTTTCACTTTAGCAGTTGGCACAGGATGACATGTTTCCAATTAGGCAATCAACTTGAACCTTTTACTTTGACCTGATTATAGAAATCAGGGGATGGTTGACTGGTTAACATATTCTCTTGTCTAGTAGTTCTCAGCCCTGGCACACACTGTAATCACTTGGGGGTGATGGGTATTGAAAAATACCAGTACTTGCACCCTTTCTCCCCAACTCCTCCTCCAGAGGCATCCTGATACAGTGGGTCTGGGATAGGACCTGGGTGTCTGAATGCTCCCCTGGCAATTTCAAAATGCAGGCTGGGCCAAGGACCAGCACCTGAAACTATGCTCTGCATATCATTCAGACACGCTGGGCTGAGGTTTGGCTGCTACAGCTTTGAAAGGAAGTTTGAACAGTGCAAGCAAAGGGAATGTCAACCTATTTGCATCAAAGACCACAAACTGCTTAAGCACCACCTTCCCAGCAGTTTTATTCAAACGATGGATGAGCTCATTCCAAGCACATCTTATCTGTTTGTTAAAGCACTTACAGGATTCTCTTAAATGCATAGGCAACTTCTCCTTTTCCACTTCTCCTTGTCCTGTCAGCAGTTACTGCATGAATTTGAAAGCCATAAAACTACTTTAAAAAAAAGTTTTATAATCTATGTTTCGACTAAAAGAATATAAGTCCTGGACCATGTAGCTCTAAGCAAATATGGATACAAAATCATGTCAATGAAAAGAATAGAATTTAAAATAGTACTAAATGCAGCCATATACAAAGTGATGCAAATATTGGGTCCTTTAATTCAATGGATTTTTTTTTCATCAACGTACAATACAATGAAGATTCCCAGTGATTTTTAAAGGGCTATATAACTCAAATTTTTTCTATAAGTTGCCACCTCACGAGGGCATTTGTCATCAGCATTTTTGCCACATTCTCCAACCAAAAACTGCTTTGTGTTTCTGTCTCAGATGGGTTTCCTTCTCAACTGCTTTATTTTAGTGGTCTCTATTTTGTGGGCTCTTTAGAAGGTTTTAGTTTTCTGATTGTTTTTCACCTTCCCCTTCAAAGCACCCCCTCTCCCATTAGTGACATCACATAATTTGACAACTCTGGAACTATATATATTCTTGCTGATCCTGAGAGTTAATTCCCAGCAAACTGAGTAATTCTGTCAACTCCCTATGATGAGGTGACACTTACTTTGCCTTGAGAATAGGTTCTTTAAGCTTGAAAACAATTGTTGTTTTCCTTTTGTTTGGGAGGGAAATGAAGTAGCAACCCCCTTCATATATTGCGTGTGCATGTTTAGAAAAATAGCCATCAACCTAGATGCCTTTTAATCTAGCTAAAGGCTACTAATCTAGCTAAAGGCTATTTCTTCAGTCAGGGAATAAATCTTTTCTAAATAAAATAATTGCCCTTAATTAACATTTAATAAATGTGAGTTTTATTTTTCTTATTTGAAATGGGGGTATAATTCATTTTTTTTAATTAAATTCAGTTTTATTGAAATACATTCGCATACCATACAATCATCCATGGTATACAATCCACTGTCCACAGTATGATAACATAGTTATGTGTTCATCACCACAATCTATCTCTGAACATTTTCCTTACATCAGAAAGAACCAGAACAAGAATAAAAAATAAAAGTGAAAAAAAAACACCCAAATCATCCCCCCCATCCCACCCCATTTGTCCTTTAGTTTTTATCCCCATTTTTCTACTCATCCATACACTAGATAAAGGGGGTGTGATCCATAAGGTCTTCACAATCACAGTCACCCCTTGTAGTCTACATCATTATATAGTTGTCTTCAGGAGTCCAGACTGCTGGGTTGGAGTTTGGTAGTTTCAGGTATTTACTTCTAGCTATTCCAATACATTAAAACCTAAGAGGTGTTATCTATATAGTACATAAGAATGTCCACCAGAGTGACCTCTCGACTCCATTTGAAATCTCTGAGCCACTGAAACTATTTCGTCTCATTTTGCATCCCCCTTTTGGTCAAGAAGATACTCTCAGTCCCACGATGCCGGGTCCACATTCATCTCCGGGAGTCATATTCTGCATTGCCAGGGAGATTTACAACCCTGGGAGTCAGGTCCCACGTAGGGGGGAGGGCAGCGAGTTCACCTGTCGAGATGGCTCAGTTAGAGAGAGAGAGGGCCACATCTGAGCAACAAAGAGGTACTCAGGGGGAGACTCTTAGGCACCATTACATGCAAGTTTAGACTCTCCTTTGAGGTAACGAGCTTCTTAAGGGCAAGTCCCATGATCGAGGGCTCAGCACATCAAACCGCCAGTCCCAATGTTTGTGACAACATCAACACCAGTCCAGGTGAGGATGTCCACCACATCCACACCTTCCCCCAGATCCATTTTAAGAATAGTTGCTCAAAAGGTAATTGTGGGGAAGAAAGCCACAGGAAGCAAGAAGCTGAAATCAACAAAACTCTCAAAGAGAAGGGAGAGACCAGGAGACACTGCCATGTGCCTTGTCATGTGGCAGAGACAGAATTTGTAGCACCCAGTCTTTGGGAAGAAAGCATTGCCTTGATGATGCCTTGATTTGGACATTTTCCTGGACTCTAACAGTAATAATGAGCTTCAAAAGAACAAGTCCCAAGATAGAGGGCTTGGCACACCAAACCACAAGTCCTCAGTGTTTGTGAGAATATCAGCAACAGTCCAGAGGCTTGTTTTATGTCCCAGCATATGGTCTCTTCTGGAGAAAGACCTGTGATCACTAGAGAAAACATCATTAAAATAAAGGATGCAGAAGACTGCAAGAAGACTCGGGCAAGATGGCAGCATAGAGAGGAGTGGAAGCTAAGTAGTCCCCCTGGAACAACTACAAAAAACCAGAAACAACTAGTAAATAATCCAGAATAACTGCGGGGGGACAAACAAGACCATCTATTCATCATACACCAACCTGAATTGGGAGGAATGGCTGAGAACACAGCATAAAATCTGTAAGTAAAACCTGCAGAACCAGGTCAGGAGACCCCCTCCCCCATAGCCCAAGCTGCAGAGCCATGTGGTGCCAGAGAGAAGCTCTCTCCCAGCAAGCGAATACAGCTCAGCTGAGCTCCAACTGGGGTTTTAAGTAGCAAGTATGAACTGCTCACTACAGGTACGCAGCCCCAAAAAACAGACAGAGGCTTTGGGTGATGACTGACCTGGGAGAGCCGGAGGGTTGCCTTGGACCTGGTCTGAAGGGGACTATCTGTTTCTTTTTTGGCTCAGTGGAGAAAGCCCCAGTCATTTTCAGTTTCCAGGGCTGTGACTCCAGGAAGGGTGGAGACACCACAAGCAGAGAGCGAGACCACTGAAATGCTAACGACCTCCACCTGAGGGGTCTGTCTTCTCTAGGAGGAAAGGGGTGGGGCCCTTTCCATTCAGAACCAGACCCCAGAGCCTGGGGGAACATGGCCATACCTCCTCACACCAGTCAAGAATTATAGGCTAACAGGCGTCACCTGCTGGGCAGAAAAGCACAGTGACCTGAGGCATCAAAGAGTGGAGCAATTTTCTAAGACACACCCACAGGGAAACCAGATACTGAATATTTCTTCCCTCTGGGACCTGAGCCTGTTCTGGTCTGGGAAAACCTGATTTGGATAACCAAGGAAACCATGCCTAGACAACAGAAAATTACAACCTACACTAAGAAAAACAAAGTTATGGCCCAGTCAAAGGAACAAACGTACACTTCAACTGAGATACAGGAATTTAAACAACTAATGCTAAATCAATTCAAAAAGTTTAGAGAAGATATTGCAAAAGAGATAGAGGCTGTAAAGGAAGCACTGGACATGTATAAGGCAGAAATCAAAAGTTCAAAAAACCTACTAGTAGAATCTATGGAAATGAAAGGCACAACACAAGAGATGAAAGACACAATGGAAACATACAACAGCAGATCTCAAGAGGCAGAAGAAAACACTCAGGAACTGGAGAACAAAACACCTGAAAGCCTACACGCAAAGGAGCAGATGGAGAAAAGAATGAAAAAATATGAGCAACGTCTCCGGGAACTCAAGGATGAAACAAAGTACAATAATGTACGTATCATTGGTGTCCCATAAGGAGAAGAGAAGGGAAAGGGGGCAGAAGCAATAATAGAGGAAATAATTAATGAAAATTTCCCATCCCTTATGAACGACATAAAATTACAGATCCAAGAAGCTCAGCGTACACCAAACAGAAGAGATATGAATAGGCCTGCGCCAAGGCACTTAATAATCAGATTATCAAATGTCAAAGACAAAGAGAGAATCCTGAAAGCAGCAAGAGAAAAGCAATCCATTACATACAAACGGAGCTTAATAAGACTATGTGCGGATCTCTCAGCAGAAACTATGGAGGCAAGAAGGAAGTGGTGTGATATATTTAAGATACTGAAAGAGAAAAACCACCAACCAAGAATCCTGTATCCAGCAAAGCTGTCCTTCAAATATGAGGGAGAGCTCAAAATATTTTCTGACAAACAGACAATGAGAGACTTTGTGAACAAGACACCTGCCCTACAGGAAATACTAAAGGGAGCACTACAGGGTGATAGAAGACAGGACTGTGTGGTTTGGAACACAATTTTGGGAGATGGTAGCACAACAATGTAAGTACACTGAACAAAGGTAACTATGAATACGGTTGAGAGAGGAAGATGGGGAGCATGTGAGACACCACAAGAAAGGAGGAAAGATAATGACTGGGACTGTGTAACTTGGTGAAATCTAGAGTATTCAACAATTGTGATAGAATGTACAAATATGTTCTTTTACAAGGGAGAGCAAGCAAATGTCAACCTTGCAAGGTGTTAAAAATGGGGAGGCATTGGGGGAGGGATGCAATCAGCATAAACTAGAGACTGTAACTAATAGAAACATTGTATTATGCTTCCTTTAATGTAACAAAGGTGATATACCAAGGTGAATGCAGATAAGAGGGGGGGATAGGGGAGGCATGTTAGACACTTGACATTGGTGGTATTGTCTGATTCTTTATTCTACTTTGATTTAAGATTATTTTTCCTTTTGCTGCTTCCTAGCTGTCATTTTTTTGTTTCCTCTTTCTTTTGCCTCTCTACCTTCTATGACTCTCCCTCCTGCCTTGTGGAAGAAATGTAGATGCTCTTGCTTAGTATGAGCAGAATGTTCAATTAAGATGAACTTAAATGTTTGGAGATGAACAGGGGTGTTGGTAGCAAGATGTGAGAATAACTAACAGTGCCGAATGGTGTGTGAATGAGGTGGAAAGGGGAAGCTCAGAGTCATATATGTCACCAGAAGGAAAGTTGGAGGTCAAAAGATGGAAATGTATAAAACTGAATCCTATGGTGGGCAATGTCCATGATCAACTGTACAAATACTAGAAATCACTTCATGAACCAGAACAAATGTATGACAATACAATTAGAAGTTAATAATAGAGGGGCATATAGGGAAGAACTATATACCTATTACAAACTATATACTACAGTTAGCAGCATTTCAACATTTTTTCATAAACAGTAACAAACGTACCATATCAATACTAGGAGTCAACAATTGAGGGGGGTTGGTTAGGGATAGGGGAGGTTTAGAGTTTCCTTTTCTTTTTTTCTCTTTTCATCTTTCACTTTATTTCTTGTCTGGAGTAATGAAAAGTTTCTGAAAATTGAACAAAAATTAAGTGTGATGGATGCACAGCTGTATGAGGGTACCCACGGGCAAGTGATTGTACACTTTGGATCTTTGGATAATTGTATGGTATCTGAACAATCTCAATAAAAATGAAAATAAATAAATAAATAAATAAATAAATAAATAAGGTAATTGTGGGAGACCCAGGCCCCCAAGTGTCTTGAAGACTGCACACAGAAGTTTGCTGGACCTAGGACAGTTAAGGTTTGACCTGTTCTCCTTGTAATACCAGGTGCTAAATGTAATCTACACCAGAAACTACCTCCTCCCCCAGACTTCCTGAGATAGTGTTATCTCTGTAATCCTCCCCTCCTCCCTGTTGATTACAATCAGCACCACCCTATGTTGCAGGACCCTGCTCCCTGCCTTATGCTCTCATACCCACTGGAACATCAAGCCCTTATAAGCAGCTTATTCAGCCCCCCAAAGTGCGGACTATTTCAACGTTGTGCTCTGAACACACCGCCATTCAGAGCAGCTCCTGAATCCATTCAAAGAAGCTCCTGATTTCAGGGCAACGTGATTTGACTTCCCCCACCCTGTAAGCAAGCCCTATAATAAAAGCTCATGTCTCAGAACATGTCCAGTGCTTTCCTTAGTCCTTTGGCTACAAAAGCTCTCTTGGGCCGTGACAGTAATATAAGCAGATTCATAAGCCCAGTTCAACTCAAGTGGAACATGTCAGTATTTCCAAGTCGATCTTCTAAACATGAGACCTCTTCAAAGAGGTCGATTGCGATAGGGATGTCGGGCCCACACAGATCTAATGAAAGGATGTCCAGTTGCTCCTGTTTGAGACTTTGAGATTTTCCTTAATTTCCTGAGTTGCCATGAGCTTAGTAAGCTTTGATGAATACAGCATCTACTTCACAAGTCTATGAGCTGGATCAATGGCTACTGGTGCTGTCATTATTGTTCACGGTGTGAATTCATTTATTCAATGAGCATCAAAAGTGCAAGTTCATAAAGATAAATACAAAACGCCTTTACTCTCTTTAAAGAGTGTACAAATCGTTGGAGGGCAAAACGGGAGGAATATTTTTAGGGACTTCCAGAATTTAGTCATTCGCTATATAGCTCTTGATTCAGGCGTCCTACTGATTTCTAAAGATACACAATAAATAACATTGGCATGCTCCCTGCTTTTCTGGATCTTGCAGTCTCTCAAAAGAAACAGATATCAAACCGTTAACTGCATGATTAATGAGGACACTGCGATCAGTAACATGAGGGGATATGCCTAGTAGTCCCAGACTCCAGGGTTTGGAGTGGCTATGCAAGTGGCCCACACATTCTTTCCAAAGCCCTATGAATATTCTTACTTTGATTCCTGCCTTCACTGCAACTTCCAAATCCATACTCCTCCTCACCCCTCTTAAAATTCCAGTCCAAGCCTGCATAACAATGGCCATTCTTTTTCCATCTCAGCTGAGCAGGTTATTTTCAAAAGTTTATTATAAATGAAGGTGGGTGAGAGGAAGGATAATTACCAAAATGCATTCACAAATAGCAGTAAAAAAAGCAAGTTTCCAAGGTACAGGTTTCTGTTCCTAACAATTCCCACATATCAGAAAGAAAGAGAAAAAAATTGGAAGGCTATTGAAACAATGACTGGTAATCTGGAAGAAAATAAAGTTGAATCCTTACCTCATACCTTAGAACAAACAAATTCCATCTATATAAATAATCCAAGCATAAAACTGAAACCTTAAAAATACTTGAAGAAAACATGGGAAAATTTTTTATAATCTTGAAGCAGAAAAGGCCTTTCTAAGTATGAAACACCACAGAAGCCATAAATCACTGACTGATAAATTTAACTACAACAAAATGAAAAATGTCTAGAGAAATAAAATCATCACAATCAAAAATCAAAAGGCAATGACAAACTGGGAAACAATATTTGCATTTCAATTTACAGACAACAGGTTTATTTCTTTAATATAGAAAGAGTTCTTATAAATAAGAAGACTTAACAACCCAATAGAAAAATGCACAAAGGATACTATCACAGTTTTCAGTAAAGGAAATACATGTGGCTTATTAGCATATGAAAAGGCACGCAAATGCACATACAAAAAAAGAAATGCAAAGTGAAATTATAGCCATTTTTGTCTCTCAATTTGGCAAAGATCAACGTGTTGGATCATATACTACGTTGGCAACAGTGTTGGGAGCAGGCACGCTCATTCATAAGAGTCGGAGTGTAAATTGATACATCTTCTGTGGAGAACAATTTAGCCATTATCTATCAAAATGTTAAATTCATTTTCTCCTCCAGAAAAAAAAAAAAAAATGTTAAATTCACATACCCTTTGACTCAGTAACTCCACTCACACATGCAAAATTAGGTACATAAGAGGATTTTCATTGCAACATTGTTTAAATGAGCAAAAAACTAGAAATCACTTAAGAGGCCATCCATGGGGCCTTTAAATAATAAATATAAATAATTTACTTAAATAGCGTGTGTGGTGGTTAAGTTCAGGTGTCAACTTGGCCAGGTGATAGTGCCCAGGTGTCTGGTCAAGCAAGCACTGGCCTAACCATTACTGCAAGTACATTTGTGGCTGGTTAATATACCAGAAGGCTGGTTTATTATTAAATCATCAGTTAATTGACTGCATCTGTGGCTGATTACATCAATGAAGGGTGTGTCTTCCACAATGAGATAATCCAATCAGTTGAAGTTTTTTTTGTTTTTTTTTTTTTAAGGGAGAAGAGAGAGAACTTTCTCTTATTCTTCAGCCAGCCAGTCTCTCCTGGGGAATTCACTGAAGACCTTCATTGGAGTTGCCAGTCTGCTGCCTGCCTTATGGAATTTGGACTTGGGCATCCTCACAACTGCATGAGACAATTTTATAAAATCTCATATTTACAGATATCTCCCATTGGTTCTGTTTCCCTAACAGAACTCTAGAAAACCCTAACTAATACAGCGTATCTGTGAAATCATTCCATAATAATTTATATAAACCATGGTACATCCATAAAACAGTAAAAAAATAAATAAATAAAAGCAGCAGCTCTATATGAAGTTTTATAGAATGATCTCAATTACACTGTTAGGGGAAAAAAGTAAGATACAAGTACGTGTTTATAGACTCCTACAAAATACGTGGAGAAAAACATAATGTTATCTGCATGTATGATCATCTCTATCAAAATACTCAAGAAACTGATAACTGAGTGCCTAGAGTACAAGTGAGAAGCAGATATACTTTTCACTGTGTATTTTTTGGTAACCACTTTAACTTTGTATCACGAATCATGAATTTACATCATAATAAAACATTGGGCCCCAAATTTCCTAAACCTCAGAAAAATTTTGCTGTCTAAAGCAGCTGCCTTTGCCTGCTTTCCCTCCGGCCCAGTTCCCTACCTGCTTTCACCCTCCCAGACACAATCTAGTTTCTACAAATCTCAGCAATTTAGCCATCATTTTGTTCCTCTTCTGAACAAAATGTCCTTTTCAATGCTAATTAACTTAAGCACACAATAGTAACAGGTCGCATTAGGCTAGCCTTTCAGGTTATCAACAGTATGTAATAATATCTGAACTATATACATATAAGGGATATACAAATACACATTAAGTGAAAAGTGTTTCAAATGGAAAAATCAATGTACCTTTTGAAAATATTGCATTTTTCACATTTTCACAAGAGTCTGTAGTAAAGATTCTAATTGCTTTCCAGTCACTTTGGATGCAGGATCAATATTTCTTTGAAAGCAACACAACGCAAGACGGAATCATGAGGGAGCTGGGCTTCGTGTGGGTTATATATGCATAAATACTACATTCTCTGACACATTCATAATATCATGAAAGTGGAATATTAATGGCCAGACAACTGTTACCAGGGTAAAGCGTCATTGCGGTGTTGCTCACAGAAAATTCCACCTAACCTTTCCGTTGAGCTATGCTTACTTTCAAAAACTAAGCGCTGAATGCCGGTAACTGCAACACCAAGGGGAACCAGTTCTGCCCAAGATGGCGACAGGGTGCCGTGCACAAAAAAGAACCGAGTGCAAAAGTGCCGAGTGCAAAGAAAGACCAGCTGCGCATGCCCAAACCATGCTCCCCTCCCCCGACCCCCCATCTTACCCCACTCCTCTATAAAAGAGTCTTGCTCACCACTCTTTCCGAAGAAGGTGCATTTGGGACGTGAATGCACCGTTCTCCATTCTTTGGCTAGAGAATAAGGTTCTGCTTTGCTTCACCTAATCTGATTTGTTCTATTGGTACAAGCAAACTGGACAGGAGACCTAAAAAGGGTCGGTGACACAATTTGTCATCAACTCAAACTCTTAACTATCAAATAATCAGTTAATATACTAATTGTATTTAAAAATTGACAGAGCAGTTATGCATGATTGTTCTTGTCAACCAAGAAATAAACTGAGCTGTAAAGCAACAAAAGCGTTTATTTCGGGTCTTAGAATTGCAATTCAGGGAGCATAGATTCAAGTAGCAACCCAAAATGTGTCCCATCTTGGGGCTTCTAAGTTAGGGTTTTTAAAGAAAAGAAAAAGATTATATCAGTTGTTTATTAAGAATTATGATTGGTGGATATCTGGGGCTTTCCAAATGTCCTTCATGTTAGACAGTTTCCTGATTAATCCTGTAGTTGGTTCATGGCCTCCACATGTCCTCAGAAACATTGTTGCTTTGGGCTTTGGACACATGCCTTGGCAGTTTGTGATATCTGACTGAGATGTGCAAATAAGTAACTTTCAGAATGGCTTCCCGTCTCTGTTTTAAATCTCTTAGCCATAGTAACTCCATTTTCTTTTATCATTTTCTCATTCTGTAAGCTCCCAACTTCTCTAATTAAAAAAAAAAAAAAAATTATGGAACAAGAACTAGAGGAGTAAGTATGATATACAAATTACAGGGATAACAAAAAGAACAAAAATAATAATGTGAATCTCCAACACTAGGAGGAAAGAATTAGTAAAGGTGAGGGAAATTATCACCTTTCACATAGGAGAGTCAATATATATTGTCCAAGAATATAAATCAAGAAATTGCTGTGTAAATGCATTGTGTATACCAGAGTTAAGGAGAGAAACATCTATGGAGGTAAAGGCTGAAACTGCTCATGGGGAGAGGCAAGAGATAGTTGCTTTCTATTATAGATTTTTATTATTTGAAATATCACACGCATATTTTTATGATAATTTTTTAAGCAGTCAACAATTTTTGTTGGCAACAAGTCTATTATAAAGAGTCAAGAGGTCATTCTGGAGGTTATTCTTATGCATTATATAGATATTCCTTTTTAGTTTTTAGTGTATTAGAATAGCTAGAAGGAAATACCTGACTTTGTTGAACTATAATCCAGTAGACTTGATTCTTGATGATCACTGTATAACTATATAGCTTTTATCATGTGACCATATGATTGTGAAAACCTTGTGACTGATACTCCCTTATCCAGTGTATAATAAAATAAAGACAAAAAATATGTATAAATAATGAGGAATAAGGGGTATGGGATGTTTTGAGTGTTCTTTTTTATTTTTATTTTTTTCTTTATTTTGGAGTAATGAAAATGTTCTAAAATTGATTGTGGCAATGAATGCACAACTATATGATGATACTGTGAGCCACTGTATACTTTGGATGGATTATATAGTCGTGTGAATACATCTTAATAAAACTGTATTTTTGAAAAAAGTCTATTATAAGCCTAGGACTAGGACTAGGCCAAGCATTATAAGGATACACAAAAAGAAATAAAATTAATATAAAATTACAAAATTTGAGAGACAGACCCTCAAAGAGATGGATTCTGCCCTCAAAGAGATTGTGTTCTCATAGGGATGACAATATTTGAATATATGTGAATATATATTAATATATACATACATATGTATATATGCAAACATATACATGCATGTATATGTATAAAATATGTATGTTATCAATTATCAAAATATCACCACACAAAAGAACTAAAATGGGATGTTGTTTAGGAGGGTCAGGGACCCAGGGGTGGGAGTGGTCAAGGGGGCTTCACTGAAGAGCTGGGCCCTGAGTCGGAACAAGAGGAGAGCATGGAGGACAGGCGTTGGAGGGATCTGTGGAGCAAAGGTGGGACAGTGTGTGGGACAGTGAGGAGACAAACCCGACTAGAACTGAGAGTGGGAGATGAAACAGTAAGATTGGCCGAGTGGCCCGGGGAGGGCTGAAGGACCAGATTACAGACACCTGTGAAGTCCAGAGTGCGAGGCTGAGGGTTGGTGGAGTGGGTGGGATATGGGGAGTCTTGGAGGCCATTGAGCAAGGGGTGAGGTTGGTCTGACATCGTGAGGAGAAGGCTGGTACTGAGAGAGGAGAGCCCAGGGTGCCAGGGAGAAGTAGGTGCAAGGGGAGTGACCTGATATAAGGGAGGAGGAAGAGAAATGGGGAGACATCCCCCCTTACTCCATGACCCTGGCAGACTGTGCACTCCAGATGGCAACTCAGATGTCCCTACTCTTTACAGAGCTATACTGTGGGGGTTCTGATGCAGCAAAGGGGATGCTCCCCACCCTTCCTATAGACCATTGCCTTGACGTCTTCCTGGTCAGAAGTATAGTTGTACAAAATGGGAAATGGCAAAGAGCTGAGGAGGATTTGTCTAGGTGATTAATTAGTAGGGCTTGTTTTCTGATGTTGTTCAGATGAATAAAGAACACTAGCAGGCTCTGCCACTTACTAGTGGGTATCTTTGGGAATGCTACTTAACCTGAGTCTCAGTTTACTCATCTCTAAAATGGTGGGGATAATGACTTCTTCATAGAGTCGATGGGAGGATCATATGAGAAAAAGTGAACAAAACACCTAGTATGTGATGCTCCGTGTTTTAGTTTGCTAAAGCTGCCAGAATGCAATATACCAGAAATGGACTGGC
This sequence comes from Choloepus didactylus, assembly GCF_015220235.1. Classification (NCBI taxonomy): domain Eukaryota; kingdom Metazoa; phylum Chordata; class Mammalia; order Pilosa; family Megalonychidae; genus Choloepus; species Choloepus didactylus. Next base: position 23,864,377 of record NC_051322.1, on the reverse strand, counting down.
ATTTACAATGGGAATTTATTAGCTCACAAATTTACAGTTTTAAGGCCATGATAATGTCCCAATTAAGGCATCAATAGGACGATACTTTCTCTGAAGAAAGGCTGATGGCATCCTGGGTTCCTCTGTCCCATGGGAAAGCGCATGGCAGTGTCTGCTGATCCTTGTCTCCTGGGTTTCATTGCTTTCAGGTTCTGGCTCTTTCCGTTTCTGTGGGTCTTTTCTTGCTTCTCTGGGGCATTTCTCTCCAAGCTCTCTGGGTGTTTCTCTCTCTGAGCTCAATTTTTTTCTCTTCATAGAGGACTCCAGTAAGAGGCTTAAGACCCATCTTGAATGGGGTGGGTCACTTCTCAATTGAAATAACTTAACCAAAAGGTCCCACCCACAACAGGTCTGCATCCACAAGAATGGATTAAAAGAACATGCCCTTTTCTGGGGTACATAATAGCTTCAAACCAGCACACTCAACAAATCTGAGATTCCCTTCTCTAGTGCATATTGCTGTGTTTTGGCTGCCCAGCATCCACTCTACTCTAAGCCCATGAGCTTCACTGGATCTGCCTCCATCCCCAACACTAGCACAGCCATATGACCCCAACCTGAGCCAATCAGCACATTCCATTCTCCTGCCTACACTGATTAATTCAAGGATGAGCACATGACCAAATTCAGACCAAGGAAAATTAGGCTCAAGATTTTTATTCAAACTATTGGAGGAAAATAAACTATTTTTCCAGCAGACAGGAATCTGGAATGATACTGGTCTGGAGGCACAGGCAGTTACCATGCCAACATGTTGCTCAGTCATGGAAGAGAGCAGAATGGAGAGATGGAGAGGTCCATACTTATCCATGCAGCCCTGGATACAGCCATGCCTGCAGCCAGACTGACTTTGGACTTTTCTATAAGGGAGCCAACAAATTCCTTTTTAAAAGCCGGTTCAGGTTAGGTTTTCCAGCAGCAGCAATTTAATGAGCCTTCCTGGTATGTCTTCTTTCACATTTCTTGCCCATCCACAACTAGAAGTTCCCTAATTTAAGTTCTTCTATGGGGGCAGAAAAGGAGTTGTTATCTTGTCTTCTCTCTCCCCAGCAATAGAGCCACACACAGAAAAAGCTTGCCAGATTGTTCCAACTTCCCGTCCCAAAGGATCGCCTCTAGATCACATTGAAAGCAAGTCCACCTACAGTCAAAAATATCCACCTGCTTTTCTCCCTGTCATCTTGGAGAGGGGAGGCACATTTCTCAGTTCTCTTCTCTTTGCATTTCTTTATTGCAAAGCCCCTCCCTTTCTCAGTCAGTGAAGGTCCCCATATGGACACTAATTCTAACATCATCCTTTCCTTTGCAGTCTTCATACAACAGTCTATGGCCTCCGTTGCTACTGCCATACGTTTCCTCTCCTCTTCCATATTTCAGGGCCGGAAAATGCTTGTCAAACATTTGCTCCCAACACCTACCAGTGGATCTTCTTTTATTAAAGAAGAAGCTCTGTGTGGTGGCGAGATAGTTTCAGTCAACCTTGAATTTATAAATAGCTAACACTCCAATTGGTTGTGAGCCTGGCAGAATGGGTAACATATGCATGCCCCCCATTTGAGTGGGCCCAGCTTATGTTACGTTGAGCAACTTTTTTTCTAGAAAGGAATAAAAATTAAGTTATGACAAAACATCTTAATTCCCTATTATTCATCTCCGATGCTAGCTTTTAATCATGCACTCCGTAAGTTTAATCAAAATTCCCATCATTTGAAGACAAATAGCAACTCTCTTTCCATAGAAGGGAGTTGTAAAATATACACGTGTGCCCTATAATTTGTTACAACATATTAACATTGTAGTTTGGGCTTGTTTTTCCCCTAAAACCCTGAAGTAAAAACAAAATGCCAAAACATAAAATGAAATGTTGCCTAAAGAACTGAGTAGCAATTTTACCAAATTTGTTTTCCCTTTACGTTCCTTAAAAATATCATAAATCCTTTTGAAAGTCCAGCCAACATTGTTGTCATCTCTGGTAATTAGGAACAGAAAGAAGCTGAACAAATAAAATTCACCAATCCATGTCATTTTGTCTGTCAGTTTTAACCTCCTCCTACACAAACCATCATAATAACTCTTAGGGGTAGCCAAATTGACACAGATTGCTTTTTTCCTCTCCTCTCAGCCCCTAATAATCATAAAAAAGAAATGATACCAGAGAAATAAGAAACAGGAAAGAAAGGATAAAGGAGTTGTGGCCACAGGCCTAGGTAATCTGAGAATCCAAACTGGAAAATTGGTTCCCAGACAGATGGCCAAGTTGAACCGAGCAGTTGCTAAACCCAAAGAAGGAAGTGCCTACAGGCCTAGTGAGAAGGCGCTAGCAACCAAAGAAGCTTCTAGGCCACTGGAGGAAAGCTCACCATTGAGGGAAGAAAAGGTTTTTTTTCAATTGTTTTACCTCATGTTCACAGAGCACTTTATACTTGTTGAGGTTGTTTATAACTACCTGAAAGTTAATTACTCTTATCATCATGAAATGCTAAAAGCCTGGCATCACCCAGTTGGTTAGTGACCAACGCCAAGCAAGAATCTGATCTCCTGACTTCTCAAGGAGAGCAGTCTTCATGATCCAGCTGTCCCTGTTTGCAATATTTCCAGAGATGTCATCTTGGATGTGTACTCTGGCCAGTTAAGTATCTCTCTTTCACAGGAGTCCTCAAATTTGATTGGAATGAGAAAAAGAGGGAAAATTGGTCTCTGGAACTAGCATTGGCTCAGGAGTGAGAAAACCCAGTTCAATCATGTTTCCACAAGGCTAGCTGAACATCAACTTCTCTTTGCTCTACTTTGCTCAGCTTTAAAATTAAAAGGATTCTACTTTCTCTTCTGTATCTCATAAGAACAGCCTAAGGCCAAAGGACACAACTTCAGGAAGCATTCCCAAAGCCATTTTTTTACTATTATTACACTTATGGCTTAGTAGCTTGAGCCTCAAACCAAGGAACAGTCTTTATATGTAACAGCATAAAAATAAAATTCAAATACAGGCTCATGTATAACTTCTTTTGAGGATAATGACTGTTGGTCCTTCAACTCTCAAGACAAAGCCATATTTTTGCCTCATATATTTTAATGCTAAAACCAATCAATGTCCAAACAGATGATACATTTTCTAATGATTGTTAACTGGACTTCTGTTTACTTCTGTTCTCATCACTAATCATCTGCTTAATTAAGACTTCCTACCTCAGAGGTTTTAGCACATACGCAAAATTGTGAAATTGAAATATATTCAGGACCTATAATCACTCTCAGTGCCCTGACAGCCAAGTAGTGAAATAGAGCCTAAACAATTAGCCTTAAAAATAGTCAGATGTCCTGGGACGCAATGTGTGACTGTGCCAAGTTGTAAATATTAGTGACATTCTGTGTTTGATCACAAGAAAAGTTTTAAGAAATTAAGGAGTCAAATCTACCTAAAACCCATTTGAGAAATAAGCAGAATATAATTAAATGCATAGAATATACATAATATGTCAAACAATTTCCTTCTGGACTCCCCCATCTACAAGTGTCCTTGACTCTGCACCCTCCTCAGCTCTCCCACTGCACCCCCTGGTTTACATCTTCATCCCTTGTTCTCCTCTGGAGGACTGTGCCGCAGTGGCCAAGGGCGTGGATTTTTGAGTCAAATCTTATGGATTCAAATTCCAGCTCTGCTTCTGTCTTAGTTTTGCTTGGCTGCCATCACAAATACCAGGAATTTGTCAGTTCCTGGTTTCAGAGGCAAGAAGAACTGCTTCCTGCCTGGGATGGAAGCATTCTGCCTGGCTGGCAATCCTCTGATTCCTAGAACATTCCTGTCATGGTGGCAACATCCTCTCCTTTCTCTCCTGGGTTCTCTTGACTCCCACCTTCTAGCTCCTCCCTGTGGCCTTCTCTGCCTGAATTTCCCCTGCTTACAGAGGACTCCAGTAATCTGATTAAGACCCTACCTCATTCAATTGAGCCACTCCTTAACTAACAGTGACATCTTCAAGAGGTCCTGTTTACAATGGTTTTCACAGCACAGGGTGCAGATTAAGAGCATGTATGGGGGGGAGTGTTACATAATTCAACATACCACAGCCTCCTATTGTGCAGCCTTGGTCAATTTTCATGCCCTTTCCAAGTCTTCTTTTCCTTATCTATCGAGTGGAGATAACAATATTATCCTCATAGGATCACTGAAAATAAATGTAAAGTGGACACCACAATACTGGATGCAGAAAAAGGAAGCAATAAATCATTATTGTGGTGGTGGTGGTGGTTGCTCATGCTTGAACTCCTCCCTAAATTTGTCTCTTCATCCCCTTTTCTGATGCAGTCCCTAGGGGGCATTTTTGCCAGACTCTCTCCCTTAGGAAAGGCCTATTTCTTGGCCCATTAACAGGTAGTAGCAGGGACAAGACGGGGCTCACATGGGCTGGTTGTTGGGTCATCTCATCACCCTGGAGACACAGGCAATGGAACACAGGAGACCTCGAGCTGCCCACGAACACTGGGGCAGTAGCCGTCAGGGCAGAGCTGAGCAGCCACAGCCGATGTGGCCACTTCCTTCACTCTCCCCACCCCACAGCCCACCTCTGCCCTTTGCTTCCAGGGCCCTATCTAAGGCCTTGGATCAGGACGGTGCCTGTCATTTGGCTACGCATTCCAGCCCAGCCTGATACACACTATTAGTTTGCCCATAGTAGAGAAGAGCTTATAAACGGTCTTTCTAGAATTGGATTAGAACCTGGGGCCCTCTAATCAGAATTCTAAATCCTAAGTGTATGCTAGCCCCTTCCTGAGTGAGGTTGCTTCTAACCTGCCTTTCTTGTCTTCTAAGATAAGTCATTTCACAGAAAGACAGTGTCATAGACTAAAGGAGCCAAAGCACATGCTAGAGCAGATTTCCTCTGAGTCTCTTCTTTCAGCGATGAGGGGACTTGGGCTCCCAAAAGGTTTTGATTCTTTTAGGGCCATGGCACTTAGGCCCAGGAAAAGTCCATCTTGATTGTCCTACACACACAGGTATCTTACATGTTTGTTAGTGCCCAAGAAGTGAAGGTCTTAGATGAGAATTCTCATTACTTTTATAGAACAATAATTACAGAATAAAGTTCTAATCCTTATCTTTTAATTCCCTCTTTTGTTTTTGTCTATTTCAATAGACTTATAGGGTTTAGCAGACACTCCAGTGTTATACTTCCTGGTCATTCCAGTATTTTTCTATTATTGTTTTTTTTTTTCATTCTTAAAATTTAAATTCATAATTATTTTGCACTGTAAACATTTATCATATATGAAATATTTTACAGAAGTATATATTTTTGACATAGAAAGATACTCATACTATATTGCTGAGTAAAAATAGCATGTATAGTTCAATATTATAGTCATTACATATTGCAGAATCTGAAAGAATAATCTTCAAGATGCCAACACTGGTTATTTCTAGGAGGGTAAGATTATGGGTTTCTTTTTTCCTAATAAATGTATACATTTGATTCAATTGCTTATATAATCGAACACATTTTTATTTTCAATTTTAAATAAACCTGAAAAGAACATTCCTAAAGCATGTTTCATGCCACTTCTCTTTAGTTAATTCCTTTTAAAAGTCAATTTGGAAGTCTGAGTTTTGCCTACGACACAGAAGACCTCTGGAAGCCCAATGAAGTCAAGGGACTCTATAATAAAACCCTGCCACTGAGAACACCACCTTCTTTCCAAGTCACTTAAAATGACACTTGGTAACGTATTTGCTGACTTAATTACTTCGTGCCTTCTGCCTGGAGGCTGCTACTGCAATGCTTTTCTCTTCAGAAGAAAAAAAACATTTCTAACTGTAATTGGCAGCGACTGCTCACTCACCCTGCAAGCCTCAGCCTTCCCTGTGTCTGCGACTGCACCCTGCCCCAGCAGGCTCAGCCGGCCTCCTCCAGCACTGGCTTCAAAACTCTCAGCACAGATGGAGCGCGACTTGCCTGTCTGTGGCCCCCGTGTAAACGTAAGCCTCTAGAGGACAAGGCCTGGGCACTGAGGCTGAGAAACTGCCTCCTCCTACCCAGCACAGTGTGTGACCGTGCAACTGGTGCAGGACCTGTGTGCTCGGTGAAGGAACGGGTTAATGAATCAGTCCCGCAGACCTTTCTCAACTCCCTAAAGCAAGCCTCGTGATAGATGAATGGCATCTTGGGGGTGTAGGTGTATAAAGCTAGAATCACATATAGTTCAAATCACCCTTCAATCCCTGAAATTTCCCATAAAGCTTTCCTAAAATCCCTGAAATTTCCCATATACATGGTTTTGTGGATCAAACCCAACTTGATAATATGAGGGTATAAATTTATAATGTAAATAATATATAGTATATGATAAAACACATGTGAATATATAGTTGTACAGCATATTTCAAAGAGAGAAGATAAACTGTATTAGTGACAGTTTCTTCAGAGAAACAGAACCTACAGGATACGTGTGTACATGTGCACACGCATGTAAATATTCTCTATGTAATATTGAACACAGAGAATATATGTACATATAAAATACGTACATATTGAACATAGAGAATATATGTACATATAAAATAATCAGCATTTATATGTACATATTTTATATAAAATATAATATTTATTTTAAATATAATTTAAGATATAATATACATATGTAAATAATAAAATAATTTCTATTATAGAAATTGGCTCACCTGACTGTGGGGATTTGCAAATCCAAATTCATAGGGCAGGCCACGAGTTGGGAACTTGAGGGTGATGTTGAATTCCCCAGGAGAAGCTGGCTGGCTGAAGAAAGAGATAGAAATTCTTCTTTCCGACTCCTGAAATCATCAGTTCTCCCTTTAAGGCCTTCAACTGATTGGATGAGACTTCACTTATTGCTGAAGGCAGTCTCTTTTGTTTATTGTAGATGTAATCAGCCATAGATGAAAACAACCTACTGATGATTTAAATCCATGAAATATCCTCACAGTACCAATCAGGCCAGTGCTTGCTTGCCCAAAAACCGGATACCACAACCTGATGCATCAATTTAACCATCACATAGACCATGCGCTTGACTTGTAAAAGTTAAATATGATTCTGCTGTACATGTTTTGCACATTTCCACATGTCTGTCACCACCACATGACTTAGGGGAAGGGCAGTGTTTTCCTTTTTGTCCTCAGGTGCTTACCACTTTTTCTGCCATAGCTCAATAAAGATACCTGACGCTTACCAAGCACTTAGTGCATGTCAGACGCTGTGCTCGGTGTTTCTTTGCACATTATGTCATGTTATACTTCAATAACCCTTAGGGGATTATTATCCTAATTTTACCGGGAGATTAAGGAGTCTGTGACAAAGCTAGGATTCAAACCAGTTTTATCTGCCCCCAAATCCCATTCTCATGACCAATGCACTATTCTGCCTCTCCATTATAAAGAACTTAATTTAATGAGCATTTAATGAACATTTACTAATTCACAATTATGTAACAGACTGGAGTGAGGACATGGCTAGGGAAATTAATAATAAAAGTGATGAATTTGACTGGAGTTAAGAAGATATTATTCAAGTCCGATCAGAAATGAGAATAACATCAGAAAACATAACTCAATGAGAAGATAGTCAACTTAAAAAAAACTGATTGCCCATAGTCTTTTGGTAACACATCCACTGCTCGAAGCAGACGCGTTGTAGTATAGCAACAATGGCTACAATATGAAAAAGCACATATTCAAATGGATTTGAGACATGCCAAGGTATCTCGAGACTGGTCGAGTGGTGTAGGTATATTTTGTTTACATCCCACCATGGTAGGAAAATGGTAGGTCACGTCAAATAAGACAGAGAGGAAACATCAAGATGTGTTATTAATTTATTTTATTTTCAAACAGGGAAGGACCCTGCCAGGAACTGGCAATCAGAGGCCTGGGGCCCTTTCTGTCCCTAACAGCACTGACTCTGTGACCTTGGGCACATCCCTGAAGCTCAGGTTACCCACCTGTGAACTTGGGATAAATTAAAAGGGGCAGGTTGTTTGTCGACAGCCATATGCTTCCTTTCTCATGTGCATCTCAAATGGTCCTATCACAGAAACCATGGTGGGGCAGAGCAGAGTGGAAGGCAGCCCACCTCCCACGGCCGCAGCTCACCTGCATGAAATGTATGCAGATGTAATTGAGTTTCCTCGGAATAAGACATGGGCCAGGTGGCTGGCAGGCTTGCTAAGGTGACTCAGATGCAAAGCATGACGCACTGTGTGAGCAAGCAAAAGGGAGGGCCCTCTAAAACAAGTGTTCCTGGACTGTGTATGCATTTTTCCCTATTTATTAAATATAGACAATGTCTATAATATATATATATATCACACCCTCAATGTTCTGGTGTAAGAAAAATTTATAGCTTTTTGTATTTCATACTTTGTGCTTGGGTGAATTGGCTAAATACAGAAAATTTTCAAAAATAGCTTCTGGATCCACTCGAAAGGCTCTAGAGGTTGATACTTGCCCAGAGCAGTGACTAGAATACAAAAATCTGCTTGGGGAGTCAGAGTAGGAAGCTGCTGAGAGAGAAAAGGGACTCCCTGATTCCTGGGTCAGACCGAGGATGAGAATCCGTTCTCTTTGCTTCTCTCCCTGTCTTACCAGCAGCCTCTGCCTTTGACCACTGGACTCCTTTGCATGGCAGGAGGGAGGAAAAGAAAGAACTTTCTTGTTAGCTTCTTGTTAGCAGTTGCAAGAAAACATTTAAGAGAAATAAAAAGCAGTTGAAAGTACTAAATGTATAAGGATTTGGAGATGGTTGGAGAATTTAGTCACCCACGCTGCTTGCTCTTGACTCATCAACCGAGACTCTGGATTGTAAAATGGTAACTGAGCCATCAGGATCAATTCCGGAACCTCATACATCAGTGGAGTTTGCTAGATGTGTGTTGGTTCAACACCATCTCTTTAAGGCAGCCTATAAGTGAGTTCCTAAAACTGACAGGTATTTGAAAACATTGACAGTCAAGGATGTTTGTGACTCAGCAGCTCAGCTGGGTGAACTGATTTAAACTGGTAACCCTGCAGACATGCTCCTGACTGGTACCCAGACTCAACTCAGATGTCTGGAGGCCACTGATCATTCATTCATTTAGCCACATCATCATTTATCACGTAAGCACATGGATCCAAGCATTATGCCACCACCACATGGAGGTTTCTGTACCCATCTACTCAGAGAAATACTTCACCAACTAAAGAAGAGCAGAGGAACATGGAAATGGCAGAGCCTTCCTCGGACACAAAGAGGGGCAGGTAACTCTGTATGCTGAAACTGGAAAATGAGATGATCCAGTCAATGCCAGCAAAGGATGGTCAGGATTGGTGGAATGAACACGAACCTGGGAGTAGTTTCTATTCTACCGACAATTCACTGTAGCTTTGAGTAAGTCAGGTCACTTTTCTGCCTTAGCTTCTTCACCCGTAAACCTAAGGGCTCATTTTACATATTTCATTTTTACTGAATATTTACAGAGAACTTACTAAGAACAGAGTTCTTTGTTAGTGGGTGGCAAAATCAAGAAAATGTATATGAAAGAACTCTGAAAGTATATTACATTATTGCTTTTGTTAAATAATTTGACAGTTAATATTTCCAGAATATTCTACACAATCTGAAGCTATAAAGAATAGACTCTGTGTGGCAGGGAAATGTGCTATCATATTGGAGAATTGGCAAAAAAAACATGAGGAATTTTTACTGAGAATGACCATAAGGAAGACACCAACTAGGTGTCTTAGTTTGGACACACAAATCAGAGGCAGAAAGAACAGGGTAAATTTTAGCAGCTGGGAAAGAAAAGCAAAATAGAAAACTCAATTCTCTTTCAACAGAAAGAGCTTGAGGCAGTTCAGCAATGCCCCACAATTTCACAGGACTTTTTAGAGCTAGAAGGAACTTTAAAATTTAAGATAGTTACTCCCTTGCTTAATAGACAGGGAAACTAAGGACCAGAAAAAGAAGTGGCCAGCTCAGTTGGGTGGCAGCAGAACCAGGCCTAGAATTCAGTCACATTTCTAACTGCCAGGCATCTCCTATCCAAACCTGCAATAAAAGCTTAACGCTTTCAGAGAGATGTTTATCATTTTACTAGACACTGCAGAGCAAGGATTATTGCCCAACCCAAGAAGGCAATTGTTTTGAAATTTAAAAAAAACAGAGAGAACAAATCCTAAAAACGATGAATGCAGCCACACAGAAAGAAGAGTAGATGATGACTAAATAAAAGTTTTAAATCATTGAAGCCTCTAAAAAAATCACTTAGATGAAAAACAGAAGAGTTTATAAGGAGCTTTTTGGCAGTAGGGAAGAAAAACTGGTATTCTTTCTATTATAAATGCCACCACTGCAATTTAAAAACATCAAACAACAAATTTGAATGCTAGAAGGCTAGAATTTTGAGTTTTTAATCTGCCACCAATCATTTATGAGATGCCTTGGGTAAGTAGTGACTGCAATAATAGAACCAGTAAAAAAGAGGGATACTGGTCAATTGCTCAAGAATAAACTGAAGGTAAATCTAGTGCATAATTCTAGCATAAAAGAGGGGAAAGAGAAGAGAGGGTGATGGCATATGGGCCTTAGTAATGACCTTCTGCCTGTCGGCCTGATTAGCAGGAAAAGAGCAGACCCCTTGGTGTCTTCTCCAAGTACTCCGGAGTGACTGTAGGGTCCTGTTAGGGATTGAACCATGTCCTCTGTAAAGACATGTTCAAATCTTAATCTGCGTTCCTATGAGTGTGAACCTATTTGTCAATAGGACCTTTTGAAGATGTTATTAGTGAAGATGTGGCTCAACTGCTCAGGTTGGGTCTTAATCCTTATTACTAGAGGCCTTAACAAGAAAAAGGCACAGGAAGAAGCAACAAGTCAGCAGAACCCAGAAGAACAGACACAAGGAGAGAGGGATCTCCATATGATGGGAGGTACAAGCCAAGGAACCCCAAGTACTGTGGAAAGCCAGCACCAGAACACCACAGACTCCAGGGAGAGAGCATGGCATGTCTGACACCTTAATTTTGGACTTCTAGCCTCTAAAATCGTGAGACAATGAAATTCCTGTTGTTAAGCCAACCAGTGTTTGGTATTTGTCATAGCAGCTCTGGCAAACTAAGACAGGTTCTTAATGCCCCACTGCGAGAGACAGCTCTGGAGCTAGAGCACCCATGTCAATATCCCAGCTCTGCCACTTAAACTGTGTGACTTTATGCAAACTGCCTCTGTTTCCTCAACTCTGCAAGGAAGAGAACAATATTACCCACCTCATGTAGTTGTTTTCAGCTAAGGTATGTAAAGCATTTAGAACAGTGGTGACACAAAGGAAACATTTCATCAATGGTAGCTATGATTAGTAGCTATCACCCAGTTCTGAGCATTCTGCTCCAAACAATAACTAGTTAGACTTCTTAAATTGGGACTTTAATTGATTATGCATTAAGGATACAACCATAGCAAGACTTTTACTTCACTGTAATAGAAAACAAATTACAGGATTGTCAGCATAAAACTATAATTTAGGGTTGAACTGTGAGTCCCCATCCCCCTCCCTCCTCTGCCACTGTTTCTCCCAATGGGTGTGGTTGCATCCCATCTTCCAGTCACTCAGGGGCTGTTGAGGGGGGATATCTTGAACATTGAGACTATGCATTCTGAGAGGAACTTATACAAAATGCCCAATCCCCAACCACCAATTTACCACCCTTCTTGTACATCCTTATAATCGCAGGGCTTCTGCTTTCTATTGTTGTATGCCCTCTCTCATTTAGTCCCTCATGCTACTGCTGCAGCTACTTTAACACCCAGGAAAACTAACTGGTTGCATACATCTCAAGGATAATCCTGGGGGGATGGAGGCGGTTTCATAGTTTCCCCCTAGACTGCATGGTTTTGTGGGATTTCCAAGAGCAGGGATCCGCTCAGCACAACTCCCAGGGCAGAACCCCAGGGAGGAACAGCTTCCTGGAGCACTGGGCTCCTGAGACTCCCACACCCAGGTTCAGGGAAACAGTGAGACCACCTCCCCTAGAGAGACCGGGAGGGCAAAACTGCAAAGGCCATTCCACATGTCCAGCCACCTTGGAGTCCCATATGCCTGGGATCATCCATACATGTTAGGCTGAAGGATCCTGGGGGCAAAGAGACAGGAACAGTTATTGCCTTCTTGGAGTTTGCAGTCTAGTTTGGGGAGTTGATGAGTAAATAAGCAATTGCAGTGAAAAGCCTTACATGCCACTGGGGACTGTGGGAGACTTAGGGACCCAGAGAAGGCTTTCAGAAGGAAAGATTGGGAAAAAATACATAAATGAATGGAAATAGCCACCTCACCAATTTCCATCCACCTCTTACTGGCTTCATGCATCCCCCCACCCCCTTTCATGTTATTTGGGTGGATAAGAACTGGCTGGGGACAGTGCCAAGAAGACACAGTTTCACCCAGGGAGATGGGGGTCAAGGGGTACCCTACCCTGTCCCTTCACTATTCAATCATTCTTCTTTTCTTCTCCTTAAATCAAAGCAGCAGAATCTCACAGACTGAAGGCAGAGCATGACCCCAGTGTTTATTTCTAACCCATGACTGGTCACTACTTGTGGCTTAAAGAGTAACATTAAACTTGACTGTTAGGGATTGAATTGTGTCCCCCAAGAAGATATTTTCAAGTCTTGACCCTCAATCCTGTAAATGTGACTCTATTTGGAAACAGGATCTTTGAAGATGTTATTACATAAGATGAGGCCAAGCTGGATGAGGGTGGGCTCTAATCCCATATGGCTGGTGTCCTCATCAGGAGAAGGAGTTTGGACAAAGAGAGACAGAGGAGAGAACACCATGTGACAGCTGGAGCAGAGAAAGCCGTGGATTGCCAGCAGGCCGCCACCAGAAGCCAGGAGAGGCACGGAACAGAGTCTTTCCCACAGGCTTCAGAGCTAGCGTGACTCTTCCAACACCTTGATTTCAGTTTTCTAGCCTCCAGAATCATACCATGAATTTCTGCTGTTTTAAGCCATTCAGTTTGTGTACCTTGTTATGGTTGCCCTAGGAAGTTAAGACACTGACAAAAAGCACTTTGACTTCATTTGGGACGCAGACTGAAAAGGCTCAGTTCCCCTTCGCGCCACCACGTGGTTAGCCAACCGCCCCCCTTGTGGCCCCTCACCAGGCAGTCCCACATCCCCCTCCTGGGGACGCAGATATCGCTCTTCTATTTTAGACTGTGTCATGAGGAAGTGGAGAGGGGCAAGTGGGCCTCACACCTCATGGGGTAGGACCAGAACCATGGCTGCTTCTACACATCACCTCAGGGTGGGAGTCAGAGTCCTTGGCACACTTTACACCACTTTACAGTTTATAAAGCACAGTTGTTCTTGCTCTCTGACAGATGAGGAAGCTGGGGACTGTGAGACCATGAAGCAAACTGCCAAAGATAACACAGCTCGTAAGAGGCCACCAGGACTTGAACCCAGGTTTCTCTTACTTGCGTCCACCGTACAATGCACAACTGTCAGCAGAACAAGAGGTTCATGCTTTAGTGATGTGTTTTAAAGGAAGAAACTTTAAAAGGTCATGGTTTCTAAAACAGAAGACAGATGCTATGTATACACACATTCAATTATGAGAGCAATTGTATTTTTTCAAATCCTTGGAAGTTTCTATACAAGCTATTTCACCACCCCACCCCCCTCAAAAGAGCAGAGAAAGAAAATTTTAACATTTGGTTGATGCTCAATGAGAACTGAACCCCAACCCACCCATGCTTGGCACATGCTTGACATTCAATAATATTTGTTGAATGAATAAATGCATTAAGCATATGCCACACATAGTAGTAGAACTTGTGTATGGATATTTTGCTGAGGTTTGACTATTAGGCAATGAGGACAAAAGGAAAAATAATCAACAAATTTGCAAAACTTACTCTGGTAACCTCTGGTTTTATACTTCAGTTCCAAAAACTTGGTGTACTTGTATTCTACGCCATACTTTCATCTGATGTATTTCAAATTTGAAAGTACCAGAGGAGCTAGGCTGGCCAGTGGAAATATGTGACCCAAGATATCAAATTTTTCTTCCTTATTCCAAATGTATTTTTATGCATTAACAGTCACTTTTGGTTTGTCTTCAGTGCGGAACTTGTTAGATAACCAAAACGTCATCTCCTTTGCTTGAAGTTTAAATGTAGGCTAGTGAACAAATTTATTGTTTATTCTTCCTTGCTGACAGCACTTGGTCTTTAGCTCTGATCTATATTAAAACCTATTGCATGCTCAGTACATGTGTGGTGAATATATACAGGTCTTATGTTCATTAGAGAGACATGCCAACACGTAGACCATAGTTTTGATTCCCATGATTGGTATAGTACCATATAGCTACTGAGATGAAACTCACATATCCTAAAATGTGTACCGCTTCTCAGTAGGGGAAAGCTCCAGAAGCAGCATGAAAAGTCACACCAGCTGCCGAAGAGGAAGATGCCTGAGCCTTGAAAACACTGCTGCAACTGGTCTCGACATAATGATATTATGATATATCATTATCAAAATATCTATCATCCCCTCCTTAAGCATCCAAATCTTATTTTTTTAATGTGTTCTTTATTTTCCCCCCACACTAATCTGCATCTCCCAGGTCTTATTTAGTTCTGGAGATAAAGGATAGAAGAGATGGGTCACTCCCCACCAGCCCATAGGCCTGAAACACTTAGCCATCTTGTCGGGTGAAGAATGCAGATGTTGGAGCTACCTAAAGAAAAGAGAGTTTGGAGTATTCCAGGTCGTAACAAAGGATAACACTTAATAGGTTTAAAAAAACAACAACACCCAAAACCGAATCATAGCAGGTTTTGATGTGTGCAGTTTACTCTTCTTTTATTGGCAGCTAAAACTCATCTCATATTTAGGGACATTTTGAAATTTGTCCCTGTAATGTTTTCTTCTTGCATCAAGGGGAAAACAACACTTGGAGTTAGAACTAAGGTACTCCCAGCAACAAATATGATTAATGAGATAATCTTACAGATTGCAATAGTTAGAGGCAGCTCCTGCCATCCCCTGCTCTCCAAGGACTGGTACTACTCAAGCCAACACAAACAGCTGCACATTCCTCAGCACCATTATTATCCAACGCAAGGCTGTGTTCAGCATGCTAAAACTCCTTTAATATCTACCTTTGGCAATTTCCTCTTGCACAACTTAACTTTTAGAAGTTAAAACTTCAAGTTCCGTGTGATTACTTGATGGAGTTTATAAACAGAATTGATTTTCTCAAGCACCATTAAAGGTTGCTCCTTGAGAGACCAGACAAAGAGTGGCCCTACAAGCCAAACAGCCTTTATGTGGCACACTGAAAACGTAAAGGGCAGTCCTGTCATCTGCAAGTCAGTCCCCCAGTGTCCCTCTGAGGGGCAGGTGAATGTTTTTATTCCTGGTTTACAAAGAAGACACAGCCACAGCGTAGTTAAGGGTTTCACCCAGGGCTTGGCTGAACTGATAGTGGAGGCAGGATCAAGAAGGCCAGGCCGCCCATTTCTGAGTCCACACTCAGCACATCAGGCAAGCCACCTCCTCCGAAGACAATTGTTCAACTCCACCGTGAGATCCAGTGAGAAAACCGTATATTCCCCTGCATCTCCATAGCAGATACACACGGTAGTGATACTGGTTGAAATTCGATTTTAACCTTTTCTCTTCATTCTGAGGCACAGCCTTTGAAGATTTCTCAGTAAACTTCTGGACAAACAACAGGCCCTGTTACATTTGCCCCACCCTATTTCACGTGTTACGTTCTTTTCCTTGTTGATAACATTTGGGGGATGCCCTGACAAATCTGCACTTCTTAAACTTTAAGCGAAGACTCCTCTCCTTATTCAATATGTTTGATCCTTCAGTATTTTTGCTATTTGTCATGAGTTTTTAGCTCCTTGACATTACTCTGCACAGGGTCTTATAACTCATTATTTGCCTTAGATGAACAAGATATAAAGCCCACCCTGAGCAAAATCATAAACCAAAGGAAGTTTTGACTTGGTGCCCTCCTCACTCCCAGTTTTGCACCATTTTCTGTTCAAAAGCTGGAGAGATCCCTGCCACCATTCCAGTCGGTGTCCTGAGTCAGTTTTTCATGTAAGACCTGAAAAATATTGAATGGTTCCTACTAAGATATAAATAATGGAAGAAAGCTTAAAGTGTTCCTAGGAATTTGCATCTTGCAGATCCAAAACTCTAAACTAGAGAGAAGATGTTACTCTGATAAAACTTGAGATGGCAACAAGTGGAGGGAGATTTTGGTGGTGTGAAAGGAGGGATGGGTATGGGCAGAATTCTCTCAGTCTTTGAAATCATTCTGTAGGCCAGTGGCTCTTAAACTCAAGTGGGCATTTGCATCACCTGGAGGGCTTGCCAAAACACAGATGCTAGCCCTGCCTCCAGAGCTTCCGATTCAGTAGGTCTGTGGTAGGGGGTGCAAGAATTTGCATTGCTAACGAACTCCCAGGTGATGCTGCTGACTGGGAGAACACACTTTGAGTAGCACTGACATCAGCAGGGTACGCTCCCTGACACAGGAAGGCAGGCCCAGCAAGAGCTGTGTGTACCCAGAATCAAACTTTCAAAGAAAGCTTTAGTACCCCAATCTGAGTAGATAAAATGTGCCAAGAGAAGCTGGGTGGGAGGAATCAAGAGTTTAGCTAAATGGACTTCCTTTGCAAATCTTTCTGCCAACTAGGAAAGGAGATCCCTGAGCTGAGGCACTTTATCAAGGACACCTTTTCAGAGTGTTTAGATTTGAGAATTGTTAGCCAGCACTCTAATTGACCTCAGCTGTCACAGTGGTACACAAAGAGATGTAGCCGGGTACCCAGGGACCAACCATTGGGGGTTTATAGATCAATATCCACACCTTGAACTGCACTTGAAAGCAAATTAAAAGCTAGTGCGGACTGCACAGTGTAAAGCCCAAGGTGGAAGCAATGATTCGCAAATATGTCTTAATTAGAGTCAATAGGAAATGTCTCTTGTTCTTTTCTTCCATTCCACCTAGCATGCTAGTGATTTTATGTTTCTTTCAGACATCACAGATGTTGTTTAGGGGCATGGTGCAACAATGACACTCTAAAAGCCTGGAATTTTACAAATTTATACAAATTGGAAATGTCTTACCACATAGGAAATATGTGAGTCAACTTACCCCTACAACCTAAGGAGAGAAAATAGCTACAAAAATCCAACTGGTCTTCAACATGGGTGTTAGGGATTATAAAGGGGTTATAATGAATGAGAGGGAGAGAGAGAGAAAATAAATACAAAGACCACCTCCTTACCTCTTTACCCGTAGAAGAACAAAGAACATGCAGTTTCCATTGTGTACAGTGAAAAAATAAAGATGAAATGTGAGATTAATTTTTCATGTACAGAATGTCCTTTAGTATAAAATACATCTAAATTGTTTTTGTCTCCCATGGAATTGGAGACCACACTACAGGTTTTTCAGATTTAGAAAATTAGCATCTCCTTAGTCCTCTTACTTTAACAGGGAAGTGAAAGTCAGGCTTGATTATAACTTCAATTTTAAATACACATGCAGACTTTTGAAAGAATAAAATTTTAAATACACATGCAGACTTTCGAATGAATATAAATTTTAAATACACATGCAGACTTTTGAATGAATATAAATATCTTCATTACACTTTGTTGTCCTCTTTTATTCTACCAACCTCCACTGTGGTTTCAGGCTTCTCAAGGCCGACTTGTGGGCAATCATTTTCTAAGTCAGTTAAAAGGCCTTTAGCTTAAGCAGTAATTTAGTCTATAACAGGATGTGGTGGTTTCCCAATACAGTTTTGCAGAAGGAAAGAAAACACATCAGTTCTCTGAAAGGTGGCTTCCCTTTTTTTCCAGGGCTCAAGTGCATTTTAGGTACTTTAAGCTGTATGCCTATCCCAGAATTATACAATTGGGTAGAAAATTAGATCAATTCCTTTTTTTATATAGTGTTATATAATGATGACTTCCCTTTTCCAAAATTGAAAATGTGCAGAAATGAATTGACATATTAATGTGTTTTGGGTTTAAATGGTGAAATGTTTCCTGAGTCTGTTTAGATGTACAAAAAAGAGTCAAAACCACCACCATCACTCTTCTTGTAAAAATACTTAAATAGAACTTTCTCTTCTTCCCTGACTTCTCCAATCTAATATTCATTCCTTTCTGGGGGTGGGGGGTGGGGATAGGATGAAGAGAAATTTGGAAGACTTAAAATTAGTCTCCCAGAAATGGTCATGTCGTAGTTCAATTGTGCTCAGGAAACCAAACCCGTTAAACCAAACAATTAATTGAGGAACCTTTGTGTATCCAGCACTATGTTAGGTACTATGGGAAATTCAAAGCCCTTTAGAGAGACAAAAATAACACAAATGCAAAGACTGGAGAATGATGAAAGATGGCATTTGATTATATACCACACTGTGAGATGCCAATTGTAAGGAAGAAAATGAAAGTTTGGTCTTATAAAAATGGGACTTTGTATCTAGAATTTTCTCTCTTACTTGGCTGAGAATGGATGAAGGGCAGTGTTGCATGGTAGAAAGTGGATAGGTTTGACACCCCAGGCACTAGATGTGTGAACTTGGCCAAATTCCTCGATTTTCCTAAGCCTCAGTATTTTCACCTATAAATAGAGATAATAATACCTACTTCCTAGTGTAGTGAGGATTAAATAACCCAGGTACAATCCATAGCACGGTGCTCATAATAGGAAATAAAGTAATTGGTAGCTATTGTCATTATTATAACATGATCCAATCCTTCTTCACTTGGCATACATTGCTTTAGGCAAAGAATATTTTACTTCCCCTGCCTCTGCTGTGGGTATCCAGTGTGAATCAGAAGACACGTACCTGCAATATCTTCTTCTCCTAAAGTATTTCTGTTTGGGGTTTCACATACCCAAGCATTCCATGCTACTATCCCCTCACTCTCTTCTTTACCTCTGCCAAAACTAAGAACCTCTCTTCAGTCTTTCTCTTTTGAAAACAATTTAACCTTTGAATAAAAATAAGCACTTATATTCAAATGGGGTGTCTAACTTTTCAAAGTCCTCTCTTACAAAACCTTGTGAGAGAGTTCAGGCCAATGTTAGGTATCTCGTCTGTAATGTGGGAATAACAAGGCACAGAGAGGTTACACAACTTGCCTAAGTCACGGGGTGAGACATTAGCAGAGCCTGGATGACAACCCAGTTCTCACGCCCAGTTCAGTGTGATTTCCACTGAAATGCTGTGACTACAGCTTTTTGTAGTATTCCATTACTTTACCTGGCAACCCTTAGGATCATAGCCTGATGTTGCATGGAACATACTGAGACAGTGTGCATATATTCATTTGTTCTCACAATAAATAGTGCTATACGCCAAACACTCTTCTTGGCTCTAGACACAGTGGTAGAGACAATAATTTCTATCTTCATGAAGTTTACATTCTACTGGAGGAGACAGACAACAAACAGATCAGTATACTATTTTGATTGTTAGATATTGATAAGGATCAAGAAGAAAAACAAAACAAGGGAGAGGGATGAGAGGTTGGACAATGGTATTGATGAGTTTCGGCTGGAGTGGGGAGGTGTGATTTAGATGAGGTGGCCTGGACAATGGCAATGAGAAGGTAACATTTGAGTAAAGATATTTGAGGGAACTCAGCTTGCAGACATTTGGGAGAGAAGAGTTCTAGCGCGTAGGAGCAGCAAGCTCAAAGACCCAAAGTTGGGGCTGCTCCGGGCAAGATTGGGAAACAGCAGGTCGACCAGTGTGACTCAGCCCCGTGAACTGAGTGCAGTGGAGAAAGGGATAGGAGGCAAGGCCAGAAGAGTGAGGAAGTAGGGGTAAGAGGCAGATTGGGGGGTGGGAGGGTGCTTCTGAGTCATTGCAAGGACTTTGCCTGTTGCTCTGAGCGAAATGCGGCCCCACTTCAGGATTTGAAGCATCGGGAGTGTTGAATAACTTCAACAGCTGTTGCACTGGGCATAGACTCAAGGGGGATGGGAGAGGGTGGAAGCAGGGAGATAGGGAGAAGATGTGACAATCCAGGGGGAAGATGCTGGTGGCTGATCGTATTCCTCAGCTCACACCTATTCCATGATGCACCACGGTCAACTCAGAGGATGGTGCTAATGAAGTCAAGGCCAAGGAATCTCGTGGGTATCCTTTGGGCCAGTGTTTACCAACCTGCGCTTCTAGGCAGTAGGTGATTCGTATATTTCAGAATCCCAAAAGGAAGTCATTTGCAAGGTTGCTATGCTAAAACATTAAGGGGCTGGGTTTGCATCAACTCTAGGCTGAAACCCAGGCTTTCTGGGCCAATCAGAAAGTTGGGTTGATAGTAATAGCTGTCTTTAAGTTTTTTTTAAATGGGGGAATGAATTAATACTTAATAAATGGGGTTTGTTTTGTAGACCTTATCATTCAAAGAATGGTCCCACTGTATGAAGCAGTTAATAAATTGAGCACTTAGTAGTAAAATAGCAGGAACCATTGAGGCTGATGATGGCAATCGATCATATTCCACTTTCCCCAAGCACTTCGAGAGATTTGTTCTTGATTCCTGGGAGGAGCAGATGACGGTGTGTGCGTGAGTCAGCGCGACATGTCCCTGGGTGTCGAGTACATACCCCTGGGAAGGAGACAGTGTGGTGAGAGGTACAGGAGTGGCCAGACGGAGTAAATTACTCTATGCCTCAGTTTCTTCATCTGTAAAAGTAAGGCTAAATGACCCCTACGTTCCCTCCAGCTGCAAGCACCTATGACCCAGTGGATGGTCTTTGTCCACAGGGAATGAAGGAGAAAGGAATCGATTTAAAATCTGGTCAAAAGTCCAGGCAAACAGCCCAGCACTCAAGTCTTTTTTACACACCTAGAAAATATGAGGATGTGCAAATCCTTTTCACTCTTGGCACCAGAAAGAAATTTCTAAACCATCTTACAGGCTAACCGTGTGATATTTTACCAGATGCTAAGCTTATAAAACCTGGCTTTTTATTGAATGACTTTTATCAAGTCATAACCCCTGAAATATTATAGGGTCACACACTCTGGGAGGGCTCAAGTCGTATCTCAGCTTCTAGTACTTTTCTTAAGAGCAAAAAATATGTGGAAATATTTTGGATTTTTTTTTGTTTTTTGTTTTTTTTTAAATCACTCTCCAGAGCTCACATGATGTGCTTCAAGGGCCAGCCATACTCTGGGGCTTATGGATTGGCAGAAAAGGCAAATAAGGGCCCATTTCCTCCCCTGACTGATTCATTCCCAAATGGACTTTTATTCCTTTATTTTAACCTTAGGCTTTGTTCCCTAGTGAAATGCAACACATTAGGAAGGTTGTCATTGAAGTTACTCCCAGATTTACTTTTTAAGGGTTGAGTTGAAATCAGCTTTTGATGGAAGAACAGGCTAAAGGGACTGCAGGGCCCTGGGAGTGACTGAAGTGCCCATGGGAGGGAGAGGATTTGGGCCCCAGAGACTAGAAGCACCAAAGCCAAGTGATCCCTTCTTACCGGTTTTTCTCAGGCCAAGTTCAACAAACCAGTTCAACCATCACAGTTCCCCTGTGTGACTTCTTTTAAAATTCCATTTTCCTTGGTTAAGTAAACACAAATATTTCATTTGTATTTTCCTAAGCACAGATTCTTGACTTTTTTCTGGCTGCCTTCTAGTTGTTGGATGATCGTCATCACTGAGAGTAGAATCGCAGATCTGGGAATCCTAGAGATCACTTAGTCCAACCCCATCCCACCCCCAGAAAGGAATTCTTTCTACGATATCCCTCAGTGAGGGCCATCTTGTTGGAGATTGAACCCCTCCAGTGACAAGGAACACACTGTTTCATGAGGCACTATGTTAAATGGTTGGCTATTTTATTTTTAGGAAGTACCTTACATTGAATCAAATTCTCTCTCTAAACTTCAAACCATCAGTTCTCTTATAATCTAAATTCAAACATTCTCACCTGATCATCAAAGTCCCTTACTGTTCCTTTCACTGGCCTAGTTTCATGAAAACTTGGAGTCTTGGGGACTTCACCTCTGACAAGCCCATGCCTATCTCAAAAGGAGGGGAAGGCTGGGGTGTCCCGAGCAAAGACATCCAGAGCAGACCTTAGTGTAGCTCTGACATCCCACTCAGCATATCACCTTCTCCCTGGAAATAATCCTGCAGCTGAATACGTTGGTTTTCCAGCATCTGACAACTGAACACATTTTCTAATCGTTTCTAATATTTTACTTAAAATTAATCCACAATGAATATTTTGACACAAAACCCCACGCAAGGAAATTGCTTCCTATCCACATTGACTACGAAATCGGGAAAAACTTTGAAAGGTTCTGTCACAGGCTGTATGTACTTAAGAAGGCTGCCTACTATATTTAATCAGGCTCTTCCTGACATCTAGTGGTGACGTCTGGAAGCGTTTACAGTACCCTAAAAGCTACTGAGAAGGTGAACAAAAAAATCTTAATCTTACTTAATGTTTGCTCTTTAAATATTTTATTTTGTGAAACTGTAAATTGAGTTAATTTTTTCAATCCAATATAATTACATACTCATCTTTATTTCAAGCTTCTTTACTGCTTTATGCATTTTATATTTAGGCTTCATGTGAAATCAATCAAATCTACTTTCTCCCAGTTGTCAGAAAGAAATACCACCCCCGTTAGAAAAAAAAAAGGCATTTGGGATAAGCACAAGTAATTATATTTTGATCTGGATGCATACCACAAAAATGTTTTGCATAAATGTTTTAATCTTGAAATGTGGTTTTAAGACTTTAGATTCCTGTGAAATCTGAGTCATTTATAGCTAACCTTGAATGTATTGTTATTCACAATTAGAAGTAGATAAATTTCGCAGGCAGAGAAGCTGACAAGTCTTTAAGTCTTCACACTTAGTTTTGCAGGAAGAGATGAAGTTAATTAGAAGTGACTATACATACATCGCCTGTGTGTGTATTTGTGTTGTTGCACGCAGACCCCACAAAGCCTCGGGAAGGTTGCATTTTTTCATGTTTTAAAAATAAACATAATCTCCTTCCCATGTGTTGCTATAAGCCCAGTAAATCTAGGAAGCTCAGCAGGGCTGAACAAGGTCATTTCTTGTCAGGACTCCAAGGGGGAGCAGGAAGCAACCCAGGGCATCAGATGCTGGCAGTCTAATCCCTGCTCAGCACGGGCTTCTCAGGCACGTGGGACAGGTCGTGCCAGCGCCGACCCTGGCACACTGACTCTTTGATGCCACCACCAGTATCGGGACTGTGGTGCGCTCCCTACAGAGCCCCTTGTAAAATGGAAATAAATCCTCAACCCGGTAGTAAAGGCAAATTCCACCAGAGTTTGCTCACTTCTTGGTTCTGGTAAACAGACAAGTCGTCATGAAAAGATGTATCTATTCACAACCACAAAATCAAAAAGGTTTTGTTGATTTGTTTTGGTTTTTGCCAAATTAATTAGTAAATATTATTAAAATATATACTAGAACCAAGAAGTAAGCAGAACTCCACTGGAATTTTGCCTTTATTACTGTGTTGAGGATACACACACACACACACACACACACACACACACACACACATCTACTGTTTCTGAGAAGAAACAACATATACTACATATACATGTAGTGGAAAATAATAGCAGAAGGATACACAAGAAGAGGGAGTGGTGATTCCCTGTGGGGAAGGAACTGGCATCTGGGGGATGAGAGCAGACATGGAGATGAGGAAACAACTTTTCTCTGTACACTCAGACTGTTTGAAAACCACCTCTATTAGCTGGCCAGAAATGTATTTTAATTTTAAGATACTATACATAATTTTGCCCAAAAGGGGTTGAAAAGTATGAGTATTCATCTGGCAATGAGGTGATTTAAGTTTTTGGATTTTTGATGAAAAATATAGTGTGGCTAGAAAAACACAAACTTCAGATGGGTTTATTAAATTATTGCCTAGTTTGCCTAGAAGGAATGGTGAGTCTGCATAAGGATGTGTGCATGTACGTGTATCGAATGTGTTTGTGTATGTGTGTGTGTGAGTGTGTGTTAGACTAAAGGACTCTCCAGATTTGAACCAAGAAAATCTACCCAAGATAAATTAAAGGAAACTCATGGAAGAATAATTATTTTCACTGCTATAGAACCAGTCTTGAAGAACCAAATAAAAATCCAGTATCTACTGTTTCTCAACTTAGAAGTGAAATTATGTGCTCTAGAAAACTGTATGAGATGATTAAAAAAGTGGCACTTTTGATGAGGAAAACACTGATGTCAATGAAGTATAGATAAGTTTGAATAAAACTGTTTCCTAAAATGTGAGTGAAATAAAACATGCAGTATTTCAAAATCAATAAGTTTTATATAATTTAAAATATGTATATATTTTAAATTAGTAAATTGAATAACATGAATAAAAAGAAGGCGCCCGGGTTGGGCCCACTGCCCCGCCGCCCGCCGCCTGGCAGCTGCCAGGGCCTTTTGCCCGGAGGGCCGATGGCGTTCCCGGGTTGTCCCGTGTGGGGCTCCGCCTCCCACCCCCTAAAGTAGCGGACCCTTGGAACGAGAAGAGAGCCACGTTCAGAGTGCATGACAACATCGGGATCCTGGGAAACTTTGAAAAGCACCCCCAAAGAACTGATCAGAGGTCCCAGATGGCTTCGAGGCTGGCAGGGGAATGAACTGCGGCGTTATATCCGAAAGAAGAAAACGGCTGGGAATAGTATGTTCATTGATGACCTCACAACCTTAACAAATGCATCAGCTATCTCTACAACATTTTAACCGACATGGGAAGTACCGATTGAGGAAGTTAACACATTTGTTATACTGAAAGGGGGAACAGAACTTTTTCTTATGAGGAAAGGACTTTGTATTCTCTCTGTAATAAAATGGGGCTTCTTTGGAATCTGATGTCCACGCCCTTTATTTTCCTTCAGATGTTCCTTCTCATTCACGTAGAAGATGAAATCTGACTTACCTCTCATTTTATAGTCTATAGTTTGGACTTCATCCCTTGCCCTTGGCTGCCTAGCCATTCCTATGGTCTTTAAAAAAGAAATGTTTTTGAGAGTACCTGTGGTTGGCACGTGTTGACATTTGGCCCTTAAGACATTGAAAGTGTTATTTTTAGTTGCCCCATAATTCTGTTAAATTAAGTGTATTTCTAAAGATGCTTCTACATGGGAATGAAATGTGGTAAAAAGTGAAATTATACTTCTGCAGTAGTCTCATCAATAGATATTTATTGGGGACCATTTCTGAGCTGAAAACTGTAAAGAAAATAAAAAAATTTAAGATATCCTCCTCTCCTTCCCCAGTATACTTCTCTAGTTAGGGAATATTAAAGTTATAATCTCACAGTACACTTTAATGAGGAAATAAGTACTATATGAGTGATATTATTAGTGGGTGGTCCCTAAACCAGACTGATCATCAGTTTAACATTTCAAAAGCCTATTCCCAACTCCAAAACATAGTGATCAGTAGGGCTGAGCTGAATCAACGGGTGTCTATGTGTTTTTTTAAATAACTGAAATCATCCATAGTGAATTTAAAATTTACAAAAAATAATCAGGTGAAAAGTTTTCTCACAGCCTGTTTTTATGTTCTTAGAGGCAGCCACTCACTTTTAAATCCTTCCAGATGTACTCTGTGTGTATATGTGTGCATGTTATATTTTTAATGTAGCGTTCTGTACACTGTTCTGTACCTTGCCCTTTCACTTATTATACCTTGGAAATTGTTTCATATCCTCACATTATATACTATGTAATGTTACAATTTAACCAGTTGACCTTTCAAAGTGTAGCTCCTCTAACTTTGGGAATTTTCCAACATTAATCAGCCATGTTTGAAAACCACTGATGTAAACAATAAATAACATAGGTAAGAGGAAAAAAAAAATCTCAAAATCCAACAAGAATCTCGAAGATCAACGTTATCAGTTTAGATTGTCATATCTTCCTATGTCCTTGCTCATTCCATTTGAAAGAAAAGTTAAATTACAACGTACTTTGTCTAGTTTATGGATGGATGAGTAGAAAAATAGGGGAAGGAAACAAACAAACAAACAGACAAAGGTACCCAGTGTTCTTTTTTACTTCAATTGCTTTTTTTCACTTTAATTATTATTCTTGTTATTTTTGTGTGTGTGATAATGAAGGTATCAGGGATTGATTTAGGTGATGAATGTACAACTATGTAATGGTACTGTGAACAATCGAATGTACAATTTGTTTTGTATGACTGCATGGTATGTGAATATATCTCAATAAAATGAAGATTAAAAAAACAAAAAAACAACAGGAGACAGTAAAAAAAAAATTACAATGAAACAAGAAAAAAGACATAGCTCAAGGGAATTGGATTTGATGTGCATAATGTACAAGAGTGAACCGCTGCTCTTCTCCATGGATGGCCTTTCATCTTTTATGCAAGTCTTTTAAGCTGAGTATATGCTCCAATATTTCTGGAGTTGGTCAAAATGACCCTTTCCAAGAAAAAGGAAGAACCTTGCTGTTGTGAGACAACCAGAGTTTTGGCATGGCCTGTACACAAGGAGCTTTAGGGTGAGATCTTTAAAAACACTGAATTTCAGAAAAACTCATGGGTAATCTGATGCATTCATCCAACATGTTAAAAGTCAAGTGTTGGCTTTCATGCTGTTAATCAGATCCTTTAACTAGCACATACAAAAATCAGACTGACAATTTTACTTGACTGATTTTATCTTAAACTATCACAAAAAGTCAGGCAACTTAACAAATTATGGTACTTAACAGTATTATCTATGTTAGAATGCTAGAAACCTGCATACATTTTAGTCCAAACTAGTGACTTAATATGTTGGGAATGGTTTTTGAGATTTTTAGACATCGAGCATCTATGTTCAGGATTATTCCCAAACACAAATTCTATATTGTAATTTCATGTGGCTCAAGAGCTCACCACTGAGACTTTGGTTGTATTAAAACTCTCTTGAGATGTGAACAACTAATTGTACACTTTGAAGGACTGTATGTCATATGAAAAAAAGAAAGAAAAAAAAAAACCTTCACAAAGCAAAAAAAAAAAACAACTCTCTTGAGAGTTCCACTTCTGGTATGACCCGATCCCCAGTGAAACTGGTGAAAATTATTTTTAAAATAATTCCTATTTGGGAATGATGGAAATGTTTTGGTAATGGATGGTGGTGATGGTAGCACAACATTGTAAATGCAACTAAAAGCACTGAAACATATATCTGAACATGATTAAAAGGAGAAATGTTAGATTGTATATATGGTGACAGAATTTAAAAAAAAACAACCCATGGAACTACCCTATACCAACAGCGAACCTTAAGTCAAACCATGGATTTTAATCAATAATACAGGTATAAAAATGGGCTATCATCAATTGTAACAAATGTTCCACACCAATGCAAGGTGTTGGTGGTTGGGTTGTGTATGGGAATCCTGTATTTTATGTATGATTATTCTGTAAACGCACAACTTCTCTAATAAAAAAGAAACACAACCATTTAAAGCCTCTAGAAATGGCCCTGTGGGCATAAAGCAAATGAAAAAAAAAATTAAAGAAAATCTACTAAATCTTAGTAAAAACAGGGAGAGTCCATTGTACTTTGTCCAAATCCCATACTCATTCTGCTCTGCCCAGCTCAGCGAATTGGAAACTCCACTCCAGACTGGTGTGGCCAAGAGCACCCCCAGCTCCTAGTCAGAGGGCTCTCTTCTTGGGAGGGGCAGGATATCAGCTACTGGATGCCAGGGAAGTGTGGCAGAAAGGTGGGGCTCTCCACTCTTCTATCCAGCTCCCACTTGTGAGAATGAGGCTCTAACTTGAGCATGGCACTGCTGAGAATACTGGGTCCCTGATTATCCTTGCCCTGGCCCATGGTGGGGGGTCCACGCTGAGAGTGGCAAGCCAATGAGACCTGGGGCTACTGCCTCCCCATTCACCAAGCACTCAGCTTCTAGGGCAAGGATGTCACTCAGAGAGAGGTGTGCCATTGTCCCTACCTCTAGCACCAAAGATGTGGCTCAGAGAGATTTCCTCAGGGGAGAAGCCAGCCACAGAATAGAGAGCTCCAATTCTTCCTCAAAGGAACTGACTTCATTTGCAACAGGGTATGGAGAAGCTGAATTCACAAACTTTAAAATTGCTACATTTGGACTTCTTTATCCAGCTATGTAGAGTAGTTTGTGGCAAACTGTGATGGTTTGAAGCTGTATGTACCCCCAGAAAAGATCATGTTCTTTTAATCCGTCCCTATTGTAGGTGGGACCTTTTGATTAGGTTGTTTCAATTGAGATGTCACTCACCTCATTCAAGGTGGGTCTTAATCCTCTTACTGGAGTTCTTTAAAAGAGATAAAACAGAAAAAAAGCCCAGTGAAGCTGAGAGAGAAAAGTCAGAAGCTGACAGCAATGAAACCCAGGAGAGAAGGACCAGCAGACGTTGCCATCTGCCTCCCCATGTGACAGAGGAGTCCTAGCTCTCCTGTAGCTGGTCTTCAGAGTCCAGGTATTGTCTATTGATGCCTTGTCTGGAACATTTTCATGGTCTCAGAACTGTAAACTTATAAGCTAATAAATCCCCATTGTTAAAAGCCAATGCATTTCTGATATATTGCATTCCGGCAGCTTTAGCAAACTGAATCACAAACCAATGCTCCCATGTCAACAACTGGAAAACCAGACAAAATATGATTATATTGACATTCACAAGTTCTGAGGCAACCAAGACTTGAGGAACCAAGATCAGAGATGGAGAACTGTTGAAAGGTGAGTCAACATTCTGCAGTCACATTTTCTCTTACTGCCTAAGGCTGTAAGTCGAGG
Source organism: Choloepus didactylus (assembly GCF_015220235.1). NCBI lineage: Eukaryota > Metazoa > Chordata > Mammalia > Pilosa > Megalonychidae > Choloepus > Choloepus didactylus. The sequence continues at coordinate 23,835,451 of NC_051322.1, read as the reverse complement.
CAAAGACCCTATGCCAGGAGACAGAGAAAAGAGAAAAGCTTTTGGCCATCTCCCAGAACTAGAAAGGGAAAAAATGGAGATTTGAGAATCCAATATCCTGGCAAGAAGAAAGGAGTAGAGAACAAATCTTGACACGTAGCTGATATTTTTCCCTCAAGACATTTACCAAATTCTGAAGCTGTGAGGGGATAGAGCTAAGAAATTAAGAAAATTCTGGAAAGCAGTGTTAATCAGAATTATAGTATTAAGGAAACAATAATTAAAGTTTACACTTGCAGGCAGGAAGATCCCTGGTACATATATTAGGCTGCCTGGACTCAGTTGCTGATTGGATTAAGATAATCTGTCCCACTGTGTTTGCCTAGCTGAGCAAAGTGTAAACCCATTCTGGACATAGATAATATCATCCAGAACCTTTACAACTGTTCAAATACAATGTCTGGCATGCAATAACGTATTATGCCAAGAGAATAGAACCAAATGACCAAAATCAAAGTGAAAAAAAAATAGACAACAAAAATAAACCCACAAGTAATATGGATACTGCAGTTAGTCAACAAGGACTTTAAAAAACTGCAAATGCTATGATGAAGAAAATAATGGAAAAATGGAAAAAATAAATTAAAAGGAGAATAGCACCTGAGAATTTAGATCTATTGAAAAGAGTCAAACAGAAACTCAAGAACTTAAAAATACAAATATTGAAATTAAGTTGATAGATGGTTTAAACAGATTAGAACATCAGCAGAACAGGTACTTGAACTGGAAGACATGTCAATACAAAATATCTAGACTTTGGTACAGAAAGTTGAAAGTACAGAAAATACAGAAGAAATGTCAAAACCCACTGAAAAGGACTGACATGAAATATAATTGTAATCCAACAAGGAAAAGCATTAGAAAATAGAAGAGAAGCAATATTGAAGAGAGATAATAGCAAACAATCTTTCACAACTGTTAAAAGACATTAAGGGAGGCGGGGCAAGATGGAAGACTGGTGAGCTGTATGTTTTAGTTACTCCTCCAGGAAAGTAGGTAGAAAGCCAGGAACCGTGTGGACTGGACACCACAGAGCAATCTGTCTTTGGGCATACTTCATACAACACTCATGAAAATGTCGAACTGCTGAGATCAGCGAAATCTGTAAGTTTTTGCGGCCAGGGGACCCGCGCCCCTCCCTGCCAGGCTCAGTCCCGTGGGAGGAGGGGCTGTCAGCTCCGGGAAGGAGAAGGGAGAACTGCAGTGGCTGCTCTTATCGGAAACTCATTCTACTGATCCAGACTCCAACCATAGATAGACAGAGACCAGACACCAGAGAATCTGAGAGCAGCCAGCCCAGCAGAGAGGAGACAGGCATAGAAAAAAAAAAACAACACGAAAAACTCCAAAATAAAAGCAGAGGATTTATAGAGTTCTGGTGAACACAGAAAGGGGAAGGGCGGAGCTCAGGCCCTAAGGCGCATATGCAAATCCCGAAGAAAAGCTGATCTCTCTGCCCTGTGGACCTTTCCTTAATGGCCCTGGTTGCTTTGTCTCTTAGCATGTCAATAACCCATTAGATCTCTGAGGAGGACCCTTTTTTTTTTTTTTTTTTTTTAATCCTTTTTTCTTTTTCTGAAACAATTACTCTAAGAAGCCCAATACAGAAAGCTTCAAAGACTTTCAATTTGGGCACCTCAAGTCAAGAGCAGAACTAAGAGAGCTCTGAGACAAAAGGCAATAATTCAGTGGCTGAGAAAATTCACTAAACACCACAACTTCCCAAGAAAATGGGGGTGTCCGCTCACAGCCACCATCCTGGTGGACAGGAAACACTCCTGCCCATCGCCAGCCCCATAGCCCAGAGCTGCCCCAAACAACCCAGTGTGACGGAAGGGCTTCAAATAACAGGCACACACCACAAAACTGGGCGTGGACATTAGCCTTCCTTGCAACCTCAGCTGATTGTCCCGGAGTTGGGAAGGTGGAGCAGTGTGAATTAACAAAGCCCCATTCAGCCATCATTTGAGCAGACTGGGAGCCTCCCTACACAGCCCAGCAGCCCAGAACTGCCCTGAGGGGACGGCACTCACCTGTGACATAGCACAGTCATCCCTCAACAGAGGACCCGGGGTGCACAGCCTGGAAGAGGGGCCCACTTGCAACTCTCAGGAGCCATACGCCAATACCAAGGACTTGTGGGTCAGTGGCAGAGACAAACTGTGGCAGGACTGAACTGAAGGATTAGACTATTGCACCAGCTTTAAAACTCTAGGATCACCAGGGAGATTTGATTGTTAGGGCCACCCCCCCTCCCCGACTGCCCAGAAACACGCCCCACATACAGGGCAGGCAACACCAACTACACACGCAAGCTTGGTACACCAATTGGGCCCCACAAGACTCACTCCCCCACTCACCAAAAAGGCACAGCAGGGGAGAACTGGCTTGTGGAGAACAGGTGGCTTGTGGACGCCACCTGCTGGTTAGTTAGAGAAAGTGTACTCCACGAAGCTGTAGATCTGATAAATTAGAGATAAGGACTTCAATAGGTCTACAAACCCTAAAAGAACCCTATCAAGTTCAGCAAATGCCACGAGGCCAAAAACAACAGAAAATTATAAAGCATATGAAAAAACCAGACGATATGGATAACCCAAGCCCAAGCACCCAAATCAAAAGACCAGAAGAGACACAGCACCTAGAGCAGCTACTTAAAGAACTAAAGATGAACAATGAGACCATAGTACGGGATATGAAGGAAATCAAGAAGACTCTAGAAGAGCATAAAGAAGACATTGCAAGACTAAATAAAAAAATGGATGATCTTATGGAAATTAAAGAAACTGTTGACCAAATTAAAAAGATTCTGGACACTCATAGTACAAGACTAGAGGAAGTTGAACAACAAATCAGTGACCTGGAAGATGACAGAATGGAAAATGAAAGCATAAAAGAAAGAATGGGGAAAAAATTTGAAAAAATCGAAATGGACCTCAGGGATATGATAGATAATATGAAACGTCCAAATATAAGACTCATTGGTGTCCCAGAAGGGGAAGAAAAGGGTAAAGGTCTAGGAAGAGTATTCAAAGAAATTGTTGGGGAAAACTTCCCAAATCTTCTAAACAACATAAATACACAAATCATAAATGCTCAGCGAACCCCAAATAGAATAAATCCAAATAAACCCACTCCGAGACATATACTGATCACACTGTCAAACACAGAAGAGAAGGAGCAAGTTCTGAAAGCAGCAAGAGAAAAGCAATTCACCACATACAAAGGAAACAGCATAAGACTAAGTAGTGACTACTCAGCAGCCACCATGGAGGCGAGAAGGCAGTGGCACGATATATTTAAAATTCTGAGTGAGAAAAATTTCCAGCCAAGAATACTTTATCCAGCAAAGCTCTCCTTCAAATTTGAGGGAGAGCTTAAATTTTTCACAGACAAACAAATGCTGAGAGAATTTGCTAACAAGAGACCTGCCCTACTGGAGATACTCAAGGGAGCCCTACAGACAGAGAAACAAAGACAGGACAGAGACACTTGGAGAAAGGTTCAGTACTAAAGAGATTCGGTATGGGTACAATAAAGGATATTAATAGAGAGAGGGGAAAAATATGACAAACATAAACCAAAGGATAAGATGGCTGATTCAAGAAATGCCTTCACGGTTATAACGTTGAATGTAAATGGATTAAACTCCCCAATTAAAAGATATAGATTTGTAGAATGGATCAAAAAAAATGAACCATCAATATGTTGCATACAAGAGACTCATCTTAGACACAGGGACACAAAGAAACTGAAAGTGAAAGGATGGAAAAAAATATTTCATGCAAGCTACAGCCAAAAGAAAGCAGGTGTAGCAATATTAATCTCAGATAAAATAGACTTCAAATGCACGGATGTTTTGAGAGACAAAGAAGGCCACTACATACTAATAAAAGGGGCAATTCAGCAAGAAGAAATAACAATCGTAAATGTCTATGCACCCAATCAAGGTGCCACAAAATACATGAGAGAAACACTGGCAAAACTAAAGGAAGCAATTGATGTTTCCACAATAATTGTGGGAGACTTCAACACATCACTCTCTCCTATAGATAGATCAACCAGACAGAAGACCAATAAGGAAATTGAAAACCTAAACAATCTGATAAATGAATTAGATTTAACAGACATATACAGGACATTACATCCCAAATCACCAGGATACACATACTTTTCTAGTGCTCACGGAACTTTCTCCAGAATAGATCATATGCTGGGACATAAAACAAGCCTCAATAAATTTAAAAAGATTGAAATTATTCAAAGCACATTCTCTGACCACAATGGAATACAATTAGAAGTCAATAACCATCAGAGACTTAGAAAATTCACAAATACCTGGAGGTTAAACAACACACTCCTAAACAATCAGTGGGTTAAAGAAGAAATAGCAAGAGAAATTGCTAAATATATAGAGACGAACGAAAATGAGAACACAACATACCAAAACCTATGGGATGCAGCAAAAGCAGTGCTAAGGGGGAAATTTATAGCACTAAATGCATATATTAAAAAGGAAGAAAGAGCCAAAATCAAAGAACTAATGGATCAACTGAAGAAGCTAGAAAATGAACAGCAAACCAATCCTAAACCAAGTACAAGAAAAGAAATAACAAGGATTAAAGCAGAAATAAATGACATAGAGAACAAAAAAAACAATAGAGAGGATAAATATCACCAAAAGTTGGTTCTTTGAGAAGATCAACAAGATTGACAAGCCCCTAGCTAGACTGACAAAATCAAAAAGAGAGAAGACCCATATAAACAAAATAATGAATGAAAAAGGTGACATAACTGCAGATCCTGAAGAAATTAAAAAAATTATAAGAGGATGTTATGAACAACTGTATGGCAACAAAATGGATAATGTAGAAGAAATGGACAATTTCCTGGAAACATATGAACAACCTAGACTGACCAGAGAAGAAATAGAAGACCTCAACCAACCCATCACAAGCAAAGAGATCCAATCAGTCATCAAAAATCTTCCCACAAATAAATGCCCAGGGCCAGATGGCTTCACAGGGGAATTCTACCAAACTTTCCAGAAAGAACTGACACCAATCTTACTCAAAGATTGGGTCTTTCAAAACATTGAAGAAAATGGAACACTACCTAACTCATTTTATGAAGCTAACATCAATCTAATACCAAAACCAGGCAAAGATGCTACAAAAAAGGAAAACTACCAGCCAATCTCCCTAATGAATATAGATGCAAAAATCCTCAACAAAATACTTGCAATTCGAATCCAAAGACACATTAAAAAAATCATACACCATGACCAAGTGGGGTTCATTCCAGGCATGCAAGGATGGTTCAACATAAGAAAAACAATCAATGTATTACAACACATTAAAAACTCGAAAGGGAAAAATCAATTGATCATCTCAATAGATGCTGAAAAAGCATTTGACAAAATCCAACATCCCTTTTTGATAAAAACACTTCAAAAGGTAGGAATTGAAGGAAACTTCCTCAACATGATAAAGAGCATATATGAAAAACCCACAGCCAGCATAGTACTCAATGGTGAGAGACTGAAAGCCTTCCCTCTAAGATCAGGAACAAGACAAGGATGCCCGCTGTCACCACTGTTATTCAACATTGTGCTGGAAGTGCTAGCCAGGGCAATCCGGCAAGACAAAGAAATAAAAGGCATCCAAATTGGAAAAGAAGAAGTAAAACTGTCATTGTTTGCAGACGATATGATCTTATATCTAGAAAACCCTTAGAAATCGACGATACAGCTACTAGAGCTAATAAACAAATTTAGCAAAGTAGCGGGATACAAGATTAATGCACATAAGTCAGTAATGTTTCTATATGCTAGAAATGAACAAACTGAAGAGACACTCAAGAAAAAGATACCATTTTCAATAGCAACTAAAAAAAATCAAGTACCTAGGAATCAACTTAACCAAAGATGTAAAAGACCTATACAAAGAAAACTACATAACTCTACTAAAAGAAATAGAAGGGGACCTTAAAAGATGGAAAAATATTCCATGTTCATGGATAGGAAGGCTAAATGTCATTAAGATGTCAATTCTACCCAAACTCATCTACAGATTCAATGCAATCCCAATCAAAATTCCAACAACCTACTTTGCAGACTTGGAAAAGCTAGTTATCAAATTTATTTGGAAAGGGAAGATGCCTCGAATTGCTAAAGACACTCTAAAAAAGAAAAACCAAGTGGGAGGACTTACACTCCCTGACTTTGAAGCTTATTATAAAGCCACAGTTGCCAAAACAGCATGGTGCTGCCACAAAGATAGACATATAGATCAATGGAATCGAATTGAGAATTCAGAGATAGACCCTCAGATCTATGGCCGACTCATCTTTGATAAGGCTCCCAAAGTCACTGAACTGAGCCATAATGGTCTTTTCAACAAATGGGGCTGGGAGAGTTGGATATCCATATCCAAAAGAATGAAAGAGGACTCCTACCTCACCCCCTACACAAAAATTAACTCAAAATGGACCAAAGATCTCAATATAAAAGAAAGTACCATAAAACTCCTAGAAGATAATGTAGGAAAACATCTTCAAGACCTTGTATTAGGCGGCCACTTCCTAGACTTTACACCAAAAGCACAAGCAACAAAAGAGAAAATAGATAAATGGGAACTCCTCAAGCTTAGAAGTTTCTGCACCTCAAAGGAATTTCTCAAAAAGGTAAAGAGGCAGCCAACTCAATGGGAAAAAATTTTTGGAAACCATGTATCTGACAAAAGACTGATATCTTGCATATACAAAGAAATCCTACAACTCAATGACAATAGTACAGACAGCCCAATTATAAAATGGGCAAAAGATATGAAAAGACAGTTCTCTGAAGAGGAAATACAAATGGCCAAGAAACACATGAAAAAATGTTCAGCTTCACTAGCTATTAGAAAGATGCAAATTAAAACCACAATGAGATACCATCTAACACCGGTTAGAATGGCTGCCATTAAACAAACAGCAAACTACAAATGCTGGAGGGGATGTGGAGAAATTGGAACTCTTATTCATTGTTGGTGGGACTGTATAATGGTTCAGCCACTCTGGAAGTCAGTCTGGCAGTTCCTTAGAAAACTAGATATAGAGCTACCATTCGATCCGGCGATTGCACTTCTCGGTATATACCCGGAAGATCAGAAAGCAGTGACACGAACAGATATCTGCACGCCAATGTTCATAGCAGCATTATTCACAATTGCCAAGAGATGGAAACAACCCAAATGTCCTTCAACAGATGAGTGGATAAATAAAATGTGGTATATACACACGATGGAATACTACGCGGCAGTAAGAAGGAACGATCTCGTGAAACATATGACAACATGGATGAACCTAGAAGACATAATGCTGAGTGAAATAAGCCAGGCACAAAAAGAGAAATATTATATGCTACCACTAATGTGAACTTTCAAAAACGTAAAACAAATGGTTTATAATGTAGAATGTAGGGGAACTAGCAGTAGAGAGTAATTAAGGAAGGTGGAACAATATTCCAAGAAGAACAGATAAGCTTTTTAACGTTCTGGGGATGCCCAGAAATGACTATGGTCTGTTAATTTCTGATGGATATAGTAGGAACAAGTTCACAGAAAGGTTGCTATATTATGTAACTTTCTTGGGGTAAAGTAGGAACATGTTGGAAGTTAAGCAGTTATCTTAGGTTAGTTGTCTTTTTCTTACTCCCTTGTTATGGTCTCTTTGAAATGTTCTTTTATTGTATGTTTGTTTTCTTTTTAACTTTTTTTTTCATACAGTTGATTTAAAAAAGAAGGGAAAGTTAAAAAAAAAAAAAAAGAAAGAAAGAAAAACAAGAAAAAAAAAATGATGTAGTGCCCCCTTGAGGAGCCTGTGGAGAATGCAGGGGTATTCGCCTACCCCACCTCCATGGTTGCTAACATGACCACAGACATAGGAGAGTGGTGGTTTGATGGGTTGAGCCCTCTACCATAAGTTTTACCCTTGGGAAGACGGTTGCTGCAAAGGAGAGGCTAGACCTCCCTATATTTGTGCCTAAGAGTCTCCTCCTGAATGCCTCTTTGTTGCTCAGATGTGGCCCTCTCTCTCTGGCTAAGCCAACTTGAAAGGTGAAATCACTGCCCTCCCCTCTACGTGGGATCAGACACCCAGGGGAGTGAATCTCCCTGGTAACGTGGAATATGACTCCCGGGGAGGAATGTAGACCTGGCATCATGGGACGGAGAACATCTTCTTGACCAAAAGGGGGATGTGAAAGGAAATGAAATAAGCTTCAGTGGCAGAGAGATTCCAAAACGAGCCGAGAGGTCACTCTGGTGGGCACTCTTACGCACACTTTAGACAACCCTTTTTAGGTTCTAAAGAATTGGGGTAGCTGGTGGTGGATACCTGAAACTATCAAACTACAACCCAGAACCCATGAATCTCGAAGACAGATGTATAAAAATGTAGCTTATGAGGGGTGACAATGGGATTGGGAAAGCCATAAGGACCACACTCCACTTTGTCTAGTTTATGGATGGATGAGTAGAAAAATAGGGGAAGGAAACAAACAGACAAAGGTACCCAGTGTTCTTTTTTACTTCAATTGCTCTTTTTCACTCTAATTATTATTCTTGTTATTTTTGTGTGTGTGCTAATGAAGGTGTCAGGGATTGATTTAGGTGATGAATGTACAACTATGTAATGGTACTGTAAACAATGGAAAGTACGATTTGTTTTGTATGACTGCGTGGTATGTGAATATATCTCAATAAAATGATTAAAAAAAAAAAATAGGTAGATAGGGGTGTAAATCCCCCTGGCAATGTGGAATCTAGACCTGGCATCGTGGGATGGAGAACATCTTCTTGACCAAAAGGGGGACGTGAAATGAAATGAAATAAGCTTCAGTGGCAGAGAGATTCCAAAAGAGCCGAGAGGTCACTCTGGTTGGCACTCTTACACACAATATAAACAACCCTTTTTAGGTTCTAATGAATTGGAATAGCTAGCAGTAAATACCTGGAACTATCAAATTACAACCCAGAACCCTTGAATCTTGAAGATGATTGCATAATAATATAGCTTATTTGGGCGGACAATGTGATTGGGAAAGCCATGTGGATTGCACTCCCCTTTGTCCAGTGTGTGGATGGATGAGTAGAAAAACAGGGGCAAAAAAAAAAAGGCACCCAGTATTCTTTTTTACTTTAATTGTTCTTTTTCACTTTAATTTTTATTCTTATTACTTTGTGTGTGTGGTAATGAAAATGTTCAAAAATTAATTTTAGTGATGGATGCACAACTATATGGTGGTACCATGAACAACTGATTGTACGCTTTGTATGACTGCATGGTATGTGAATATATCTCAATAAAATTGAATTATTTAAAAAAAAAAAAAAAACGCATTTGTGTACCTACCAGACATTTCCACTTGAAATGCCACAAAAAGCATGTTAGATATCTTGCTCAAGGCAACATGACTAAAACTATATTCATCTTCTACTCCAACCCTGCTGTTTCTCCTAGGAACCAATGTTTCTCCACCCAATTGTAAGACTGAGAAACTTGTGAATCATCATGGACTCCTCTCTCTACGATTCCCTCCTCTATAACTAAGGATGAAGTATCATCTCTTTCACATGACAAGAGGCATTTCATGCTATGGTTTCTACTTGCTCTTTTGACTTCATTTCTTCCCTCACCTCCCTAAAGAAATCTCTTATACATCATTTTCAGTCATACTATGAACACATCATGTATTTTTCCTTTATCTCTACTAAATTCTCTTCCTTACTTTGCCCTCCTGGAAATTCCTACTTAATCTTTCAGACTCACCTTAACTATCAGTTTTGCTTGGCCTGAGCCTAGGAAGACAAGCAGGAATTTTTCAGATGGACAGCTAAGTCAGAGGAGGCATGAGATATCAAGGTATATTTTGGTAACAGCACACAGGGAAGATGGGCAGTGGGGATGAGTCACATCACCTTGTATACCAGGTGAAGGTAACTAGCAGCCTCGTGGAGGACACATTAGATCAAGTCCAGGTCAGAGGCAAGGAGACAAGTAGGAAGCTATCAAAGCATGCCAGCAAGAGATGATGGCCTAAACTGTAGTGGCAGTGAGATGGGAGAGCAGGGTACAGAGGACAACTACTTGACCTTGTTTCAGATACAAAGTAGGAAACATTTAATCTTCATAACAAGCCTAAGAGGTAGATGTTCCATTTTTATACAGGAGGAAACTGGGGATGTTACTTGTTCAAGACAATGCAGGTAACAAGTAGAGGGGCAAGGATTCAAATGTCAAAGATCCTACTCTTCTTAAGTAACACAAAGTGCCAATACCTTTGAATCCACATCAAAGAAAAACAAACAAATTATGTTTTCACAACTAATTCTGGCTGTTCAACTTATCAGAATTAATTTCTAAATAAAATAATTTCCTCTTTCTATAGAGAAGCATAGGAAGTGCAGACAAAGGAGAAAAACTCTAGTAATTTTAAGGGGTTAAGCAAAATAAAAAGGCCACCTGCCTTCGGCTTTGCTGGGAGGGGCCTCTTTCCAAGAAAGGATTTTCCAAGAGATGAAAAAATTGGCCTGTAGGGGTTTTCAGAGAGAATGGAACAATGAAACACATCATACAAAATTGCAGATAAGCAACACTGGTGATAAACCAGTTTTGGACCAGTAGAGACAGCTTATCAGAATGGCATACTATCAGTGTGTATCTGTTCCCCACTGTGTAAGACCATCCTATGTACAATGGAAACTTAAGGGCAGCCTTAACACATTAAACAACTTAATGTCAGTTCTTAAAATTAGAACATTTTCTTGCTTGCTTCTGTGTTTGCCCTGTATATGCTTCCCCTTTCCACTCCCTCACAGCAGAGCTCCTTACCATGTTCAGTTTGGAGTTGCCTGATTCACAAATCATTTGTTGCCCAAATAAACTTTTAACATTCTAAAAATGCCTCAATTTATCTTTGACAAACGTTATACACCATAAGATTTTTAATACTGTCCCTGTGTACAATTTCAGTATATATCCAAGTTCTGAAGTTATGTTGTGGGTAAAATATAGTTTTTCATTTTCCAATTAATACTTTTACATTGGCCAAATGGGTAAAGCCTAAATTTCTTTCATCCTTTAAAGCTTAAAAAGGAGAGGGTTTAAAATAATTTACTTAATTCCAATGCTTTATATTTGTAAGTATTAAAGATTTATTTTAGACATTGAGGAACATGGGAAGACATGAACTGTCTGTAGATTAAAAAAAAAAAAAAAAAAAAGCCTTCCCTCATATCAAGTATATTAATGACAGCCATAAATAAAATGCTGAGGCCAAATGAACATTAACAGCATACCTGCAAAACACTGCAAAATATACAGCACATATCCTCAAACATTGAGACAAGGATGGCAGACAGGTTTTTAACTCATGTTACTCCAGATCATTAAACGACAATACAATGTTGGGGGGAGGGTTACAATTTGGAGCTTGGTGGCAAAGAGGGCTACAACAGACTGCAGGGACCTGCCATGGGCAAGAATTTGTGAGCCAGTGTGTGCTATTCTCACCCTCAGTCTTAGGCTTCCGGGATAGGCATTCTGATGTGAAATACAAGCGAAATATTCAAATCAAGGGAAAATATATGGTATTTCATTTTGCTATTTTGAGAAAACAAAAAACCTGTATTCCTAGATTTCTAGAAAGAACTAATGGATGGCTTTGGTTAAAATAACTAGGATCACATTTTTCAAATGTTCTTATTCATCTAGAAAATTCCATGTGTCCTATATAAATATTTTATATACACGTGTGTACACACATATATAATCTTTTATTCTTTTAAGAGAAAATATAAGGATTTCAGCTTGATATTTTAAATGTCAATTATGCATGTTTATTTGTAATATTAAAACTTCCCATAAGTGAAACATGTTACAGTTACCTATAAACATTGATTTTTCACATTTACAATTTGAATAATTATGGAATGCTTGAATATGGCAACTGAGTTATAGAAAGGTCAGCAATATAAATCTGATGGCTAATACTTTACAAATATGAAATTACTCTCACTGGGTTTTCAAACTGTCAAGTATAAATAGGATGAGGTCAGCAATACTTAAGGTGAGGCACTTTAACAATCACCCAAAGAGGTTAAGTGTACAAAAGTGTAAAACAAAACTCTTGATATTAATCTTATCCGTGACTTCATATGTGATTAATCTGAGATGGTATATACACAAGAAGCATTATACACCCTTAATTCTTGCCCTTCTGCCTCTACTTGAACCAAGGAAATAAAACTTGGAAATATATAAGATACAGACATTACTACAGACCAGTTAATGTACTAAAACACATAAAAATGAACTAAAAATTATCTGACACAAGTGTTTCAGAAAGTGATTATATCAACACTGAAGCTTCTGCATAATTTTCTCATAAACATGTAAAAATACATTGGTCTCCCAAAGTCAAACTATATTTCTACTATATGCTTAGACAAAAATGCCCCCAAATGGTATTACACCATTATTAACTGAATCACAATTTATGGTCTTATAAACCCTATTCAAACAATGAATTTTAGAAGTACTCAGTAAAATTAAAAAAATTAAATTTACCAATGCCTTCTAGTGTACAACTTATAAAAAAAGTAATTAGTATCAGTTATTTTGTTTTGCCAGTCTTTTGTGAAAAATCTGGTAGGCATACACATTTGGTCAACTCAATTTCAACTTTAAATTATGTTCCCTACATATAGCTATACTGCATATTTTGGTGGTTAAGATAATAAATACTTGATTAAAGATAATACTTTCTATTATTTCATGAATCCATAGTGCTGTATTTTTTCTAATTGTCTGACTTCAACATAGCTTTATTAGTAAAGAAAATGGCTGACTCAAATTTTTAAAGCTTATCCATAAATAAAAATCTTAGTATGAGAATTTTTAATTCATTAACGGTTTTAGGGACAGTTGTTGAATCTCATTAAACCCGTTTATTTCTGGTAGTAATTTGAATAGTTTTTATACCCCAGATTCCCAAAAATCTTTTAACAAAAATGAGATAGTACTTACTAGAGCATGGTTAGCTGTTCTAAGTCCATTTATGTCAATTAGTTGCATTTCATATGAAGTTTAAATTTAAACTTTTACAATATTACATTTAAAAAAAAAAACTTTTTTTGAGAACTGACAACTCTGTGTATGTATGTGTGCACATGTGCACACATGCCACCATAATTCCCCAAGACAGCTGTGCTCCTCTAAAGAGAGAAAACTGGCTTTCAATCAACATGATACCAAACTCTTTAAGTCTCATGTAGTATCAGAAGCTGGCCAATTTTCAATAAATGAAAAGTGAAAATACTTATTTGAAACGACAAAAAATAAGCTTGGCAAAAGTAGTGACTTTTATTTACAATTGCATGTATCAAGATTACAACAGAAACACTAGTGAAACCATCTGAACGAAAGCAATGATTTATTGGTAATGGCAATAAATGAAACATTGTCAGTCTCTGGCGAGAATCAAGCAATTATCCAGGAGCTGAAGATCTGACTGCAATATGGCCTTCCAGTGTCTTTTGTACCTTAGTGACTTTCTCCTTTTTTGCCAACTACCTAGAAAAACAAAAATAACTTTATATGTACAACTTATTGATTTAGAAATATGGATTAGTTTCAAAAGTAATAATACGGTAATTGTTTTTTAAACCTGGTATTAATTTTCATTCCTCCATCTTTTTTGGCATGCAGTGTATTTTCATTGTGGAAGCAAACTGTGATCCTCCCTCCCTCACTCCCACTCTCAAAAATTAAAAATAAAATGCATGCAGGCTATTTTTGGTTTCCCACACTGTTCTAAGAAAAAGTAATACACTTTTTCAAAACAAGGTTGACAGTTTAGAAAAGTTAATAAAAATGCTGCTATATATGAGTGAAACATATTTGGAAAATTATTTTTAGGCAATTAGAAATCAATCACAAAATCATCTGGAATTAAAGGAGTCTGTTAAATTCATGCCTTCATGTCCAAGATGACAGGTTTCTAGACTATCCCCGCAATATGTAGACATGCAATAAAACAAGATTTAAAATGACTTAAGTTTGCCTGGTTTCTTTAAAATCCTGGGTGCTACAAATGTAGTACTATAACAATGTAAAGAATAAACCTTGTTTCTGTCAATAATTCTAGAAATATTTTCTATCGGTGGGTTCTAAAAAATTTCCTGGTTGCTACAAATGTGGTAGTATAAAACTTCAAAGAATAAGCCTCGTTTCTACCAACAATTCTAGAAAACAGATTTTCTCTGGGAGGGTTCTAAAACTATGTCCTAATCGAATAATTTACTTTAAAATTTATCACATAATATATTCTCACTGCAGAAATGTCTCTAAAAAAATCACTTGCAAGATACCAATGAACATATATTTGTACACAAAAAGATTTCTAGGTGCATTTGTAAATGTAATTTTCAAGTGGCAGTGTATGTACCAAGCAAAATTTATAAAGGTCTTTAAGTACATGTCTGGTCTAAAGTAGAACATAGCTGTGTCAACGCCATACAGTGACAGAAAATTATAAAAACCTTTCCAATGAATTCCCAATCACAAAATGCTAGACATGCCTTTTTCCCCACTTCAAGGAAAACCACTTGTTACTTTAGAACAATTCCTCTTCGGTTCAAAAAACCATGTTAGAAAGTCCAATGAGCCAGAAGAACATTAAAGAGATAGTCTCATAAAAGGGGACTATGGATAAAACTACAAAATTCAGGTTTTAAGAGCCACTAGAAAGAAGAGGAGATAGCACTATTTGTATGAGATGTGTACTTAAGCCAATAAATACTGAAAGCATTATTGATCATTACATTATTTGGGAACACACAAAACATGGAAATATTAGATTAAGCAAAAGAAAACAAAAACAATTAATATTAAAAATTAGAATTTTAGCAGATCTGATACACGGAAGACACAAATCTGCATACTGTTTCACAGGTTGACAACTCTCAACTTGCCAATATGTATTCTCTGTAAAAAAGAAGAAATCAGCATTCCAAAATGGATTTTCTGACCCCAAATGTAAAGCTCTTTGATTCATTAAGTCTTTATATTATACTTCAGACAAACGAAAATCTAGATACATCAAAATTAGATGTCAAAGATATTTATTCAGGAAAGAGTCCATTAATCTTTTATGCCAATATTTTAACTTAGCCTAACATTCAGTCCATAAGTCCTTCAACTGGCCTTGAGTTCACATGTCAGGCAAAAGCAGAAGATATGCCCACAACCAAATCATCAAAAAGACTTTTGGGCTAAACTTCCAATGAGAAAAGAAACCCACACCCCTAAGCTATAGCCTAATCATTGTTCATATTTAATTTCCAAAATGATTTTATAGATCCTGAAAAACAAAATTTAAACTTTAGAACTAATTTTAAATCTGAAAACTATTTACAACAATATGAGTTTTATTGTGACATTACTTCTCAAATGTAGTATAAAATTAAATGACAGTAGCGAATAAAAAATAACAGAAAGCCGGGTGAACAACATGGTATGGTGATGAAATCAAAGCACCTAGTTGCAAGCCCAAAACAAAAACAAAAAAGGCCAATTGAGAAACGACTAGGATGAGATTTGAAGAAAGAAATGGTTGAGGAAATACAGGTAAAAGGAAGGCTGATCCAGATGATAGAAGCTGTAGATACCTTGCAACAACAATGGTGAGAATATGGGAAGGGTGAGAGCAGACAGGTGCTAGATGAGCAGAGAAGCAAGTAGGGGAGTAGAGTGAGATAAGGTCAGTCTTTATATTACTTCATTTAAAAAACTCTTCTGTTTTTAGTTCATTTGAGTTTGATTAAAAAGCTGAAAAATAAACAGAAAAGTTACAAAAATAGCTGATATGGTGAATGGCCAGTTTAGAAAAGTCTATTTTTATTACAGTGATAAAAATGTCTCTGCTTTTTACATGCACTTCATTCCCTAAGAAGCAGAAGACCCCTACATTTTTGCTCATTTTTATAGACTTACATTAATACTTTTGTATCAAAATAAAGGAAACATGAAAATGGCATATTTAGGAAAGAAAATTCACCTCCAATTAAGACGGCAAGCTTCTCATGCTGCAACAGAAAGAATCAACTCACAACAAATAACCTAAGTGTATATATAATCTGTGCGTGGTGTCTATAAGAAGAACCAAAATGAGACAAATAGAAGGATTATTCTAGACTATTGAATCTTAAAAGTACAACCTTATCAAGTTGTAATAGCATGCAAGTTGGTCTAAGATTTCCCACATTCAAGAGTCATCAGCATTACCTTAGCTTCTGTTATCTTAAGTGATACGAGGAGGTCAATGACATTCTAAAAGCTAAAACTATCTAGAAACAACTCACACAACATAAAAATATAAAATGAAAATGCTAAACATTTCATCTATTCTACTTATTTATTAAATCATTTTATAAAGCTCTCTTCGCTGTTATTAAGGGGTATCAAAATTTTACTCCCTGTGATAATAAAACACATGTCAAAGCTGTTGTGAAATTTTAAATTCTAATTAATGCATATAATCCCTTTTAAATTCAGAATGATTGAACAAGTAAATGCAAAGGTGTGCTATATGCACCTTGTCCTTGAATGAGTCCTACACTTTCCCATTTTCATGCCCAACATTCTACTTTTCCTAGATGAGCACCTAGGGTGCTCATCACTATCTTTCTTCTACCTATTTGGACGGAAGGTCTTAAGTCAAGGCCCTCTTCTTCCACAAAGTAATCTTGTAATTTCCCAGCCATTATTGGAAAGAAAAAAATCACTGGGCTGGAAAATTACGAGAATATTTTGTAGATGAAGAGCATCTTGAACTAAGCTTTGCTTGATTCTGATTACCTTTCCAGGTTTGTGCATTATCCTTCAAGAATGTAAGCTGACTCTAGACAGAGATCACAATTAGTAGACCTTGCATGTAGTGTAGTACTACAGGGACTAACAGTACCAGGTATCTGTTAATTCCTTCACTATAAATCAAAATCGTTTCAAGTTTTAATAGGCAGCGTATACTCAAGAACCAAACAGGCCAATCTCAGTTAAACTTAAACTTTCTCATCTTTTTTTTTTTACTACGTTTTTCCAACACTGAAGTTGTTGAGAATATTAAAAAAAAAATGAAATCTCAGCTTACTTTTGAGGAATAACCCTACAAGACAATGAAAGACTACAAGCAGAACAAATCTTATTCAGAAACTAAAAGAAAGTGTAATGTAATACACCTAAGAAAATTAGTCAACCAATTAAAATTTACCAAACAGTAAAAGCAAGGGTATGCCCAGAACACTGAGAAGGAGGTCCATTTACAGTAATAAAATTATTCTTGCAATGGTTCTCAAAGTGTGGTACAGGGAGTCTACAAGGTCAGAATAACTTTCTTAATAATGCTAAATTGTTATTTGCCTTTTGAACTCTCATTCTCTAACAAGTGTACAGGGGAATTTTCCAGAAGCTACTTGAGGTGTGATATAGTAACTGACTGAATGCAGAAGCAGATATGAGGAGAGAATTCTGTTAGACATTAAAGAAATTTGTAATATTGTAAAGCAGTGCCTCTCTTCTTACTAAATTGGTTGTTTTGGAAAATAAGGTTATTTTTAATTAAAAATGTTATATATATGTTAACAAGCCATGATTTTTATAATTTTAAGTAAATATTTAAAGCATTTCTCAGTTTTAATTTCTAATATAATTATTAGATAGATATAGCCCATATAAGCAAAAGCTCTTTGTGATCCTCATCAAAATTTAATAGTGTAAAGTCCTGAGAGCAAAGGAATTTGAGAACTGCTGCTCTAGTAATTTAAGCAATGTAATAAAGTATTAGTTAAATGAACATATTGCTTACTTATAAAATAAACGTAAATACTTTCAAACAAAAAAAACAAAAACAAAAACTAACACCTTTACTATCCTAAAGACAGACCCAAAAAGGTAATTTGGCAGTCAAAAAAGAGAAAGACTAGGCTAGAAAGTGATAGGAGGGGTGTATTAAAAGCAGAGACATAAGATAGATTCTTAGATGGGCAATTATTAATGCAAATTAGAAAAACTACATACAAATGACAGGCTTGTAAGAAAAAGAATGGACAAAAGATAGAATGATGCTTACTTAGAGAAAAAAATGGAAACCAAATTGTCAACAAAAGCTGTGGTGATAAGCGGGAAACTACAGCAAAAAAATAATGTTATGGGAAAATAATAGGACTTCTAGTCATAAATCTGATGAAAGAACTAAGCTAAAACGAACTCTGCAAAGTTAAAGCCAAGTCCAATGGTATTTAATGCAAGCAAGCAAAGTAACAAGGCAGGCAGCCAAAAAGTCATAATACATGTTCAGAAATCTAGATTTGACAGATCTAAGCACATAATTATTCCTGCAGCTCTCAAAAGTTAACTATGCAGTGAGACAAATGACCAGTTATCTATGCTCAAGGTTTTCAAGTATGGTAAAAGTAGCATACAAAGTTATAAGAGCTTCCATTGTTATGCAATTTTATGAGTTTTTCTGTAATTGAATTAAATCAGATCCATAGATAGCATTAACAAAGAACCGAGTTCTCAAGATGTCTACAGCTCCAAACCCCAAGCCTCTAATCAAGTTGGGGGTCCTTTCTCCAAGCCCTGGCAGCCCTAGGGAAATTCTTCCTCTCTTAAAATCACCTCAAGTTCTAGACAGCAGATCCCTGTGCTGCCACATATTTAAACTGTATCCAAGAACTAGTGTTCCATGCTGATAAGCTCTGCTTGGCTCCTTCATGTAATCTGTGGTTGTAGATTTAAGAGTCACCCCAGGGAACCATTATCAATTAGAAGCATTTCCATGAATATAAGAGACTAGCCCTCATTTCTCAAGTCCCCACGTATCTATAAATTCTTTAAAAACCTCAGGATTTTGCCCTTTAAAAAAATAATAACTATTATTATTATTATTTTTTACACACACACATACATCTGAAAACCTGCCTGTTCACTAAAAATTTGCTGAAGTGTGCTCTTTCGGTACACAGAAATGGTGGTTTGGAAAGTTAGCATCTCAGTGTTTTAGTAAAACTGAGTTCATTCTTCTTGATTAACATTATTCAAGTTATTTTAAATATGTTTTTATCAAAAACAAACATAAAATGCTAATATCTGCAGTCCTTAAAATCTCACTACCTTTCAAAAAATTATTTAACTTGCTCATATTTTTCCATTATTCCTCACCATCTTCTATAACCAAACTATTATCTCTTCTTATTTAGATGCCATTCATCAATAGACACTATATCAGTAAGACATCATTTTTACTAAAGACTTCTACTTTTAGTTGGATATCTAAAAATTGTGGCTATTTATGTATTTGAAATTATTCCTTTCAAATTATATTTTTACTTCTCCTAAATATCATTTAAATGAACTTACTCGTTTAAAGTCATTCATATTTGTTGCCTGAACTGGAGTACCAATAAAAGTAAAATATGAAATTCTTGTTGTTTCTTCTTCACCTTGATTGGACTGAACAAATATCTACAAAAAAAAAAAGACTTTGAACATTTACAATTACAATTTTACATTAACATTTACAATTACCTTTTATCATTAAACTTACTTTAAGCTGAATCAATTTCCTTGAATGATTAATAAAAAATACCCTCAGTTCTCTGTAAGGATTAATCCAAATTACATAATAACATTTACACTAGTACTCCTACAGGACTATTACACTGTTTAGCCCTACAATTCTCATCTTCCTCAAATCAGGGCAAGATCTCACATACACGAGTTCATGATAATTCAACGTGATGGCATGGAGGGATCAAAATTGAATTCTTTTAAAGAAAATGTTGAAAGAGTGTAAGAGTCACGGTAACACTGGGACATAATGCTGCTCAAAATTTTATTAAAATTATAGTTGTTCCGCTAAGGAAAAGCTTTGCAGTTAAACTCTTTCTGATATTCATTCAATCTATTTCCTAGAGTATTTAAAGAAAAAAAGAATATTGCAAACAGGCATACAACTATAACTATACTGTGCCCTCCCTATTTTTTTAAGCTTTACTCTTTACTTTCTATTAAATTCCTCTCAGCATGTTAGAAGACAGAAGCTTTACTAACAGATCCTATTTAGTGATTTTTGGGATATGCTCCATTTGTAAAAACACAACAGTCCAGATGCTGTCTACTAAAGAATACTGCCTCCCTTGATTTGGTCAAGATATACTTCTCTTCCATTCTGAGATGGCAAAGGTAGTTTGGGTTGTTTTTTTTAAGCAATCACAAATTCATCTCAAACTGAGCTTACCAATTAAAAATTTCAAATCTATAATAAGTGGACTTTTAAACCAGACCTCCCCTTATTTGCGTATGTATTTGCACTCTGAACCTAAGCACAGAACTTTGTATTTACTGTTTTTAAAATTCTTCTACTCTGATTAGGATCTCTAATCAAAACTGTCATTTTGAATCTTACTCTTCTAATCCTATGACTTCTCATTTTATACCTCCCCCCAAAAGTGACAAGCATGCCTTCCATGTCTTGATTCAAGCCACTGAATAAAAATCTGATTAACATAAGACATGGTATATAAAAACTTTAAGCCTACTAAGAGAGAACTACATTCAGCGATTCTCAATGAGGGAAGAGACTGTATCACAATCTCTGGGTAAAAAGGCCTTTTTCCAATAAACAAATGCCTTTCCCCCCATCACTGAGTAGAACAAAAGATATATTTAAGTGGGGATGTGTTACAAATATGAAATGAATAAAGCCAGAAAAATATCTGATACCCAGGATTCTGGTTTTACATAACTATTTCTTCAATTACATTTAGGTAGTATATTTTAAATACAAAACTCAATCTGATTATAATTCTTCATCTTATTACTAAGTGTATTCTGTGAAACTCCATCGATAGCCTCCCTAAAAATGAACACATACTATAGCAATCTTCCAATTTATGAAAATACAATTATTCCAATAAAACAAAGAAATTACATTCATTTGGCATGATTTGTTCTTAGTGATTCTGTGCTGGTTTCTACTTGATTTTCTAGGTATTCTGATATTCTATTCTAAATCCCCCATCCTCTCCTCTGAAGAATTGGGTGGTGGTGGTGGTGGTGGTGGTGGAAGTTTCAAAATTAAAATTCTCAAAAGCAATTAATAACTGCTAAGAAGCAGCTGACTTTTATGAACTGGCATTTCTATAACAACATTAAAATATATTATATCAAAATCACTTTAGCCCTATTCAATTTATGTATTTGTCATTCCATAAAATGTAAAATTATTTTTTTAAAGTCATTTTTACTGAGCTCATGACTATAACACTCTGAACAACTGTATTCTAGAAAAGTAAATAAAATTTCACAAATGTATCATCACTCATCACCAGATATAAAGGATAAATCACAAATATCTTCAGTTTAAGTGTAAATGCTCTAGAATAAAATTTTAAGTGAGTTTATAAATTTTTAAAAATCAACCTGCCCTTCTTTAGGGAACAAAATTTAATTAGTCCATTACACATATTTACTCATTTAAAAATGAGTAAAGGATCATTTAGAATCACTGAGGATACCAGAGATAGCACTATCACACAAAAACCCATTAAATATATCTGAATGCAATATTAATACTACTTACAGTTACACTGTTAACATTCTGAAACTTAACATAACGAAGTGGGACAATGCCATCTTCTTTAATATCGTCCTCTGTTAGTTCCAGAGCTTGAGTTGGTTCACTTCTTTCTGCCTCTTCAAAATCCATAGATCGGGGCAGGTTGATAAAGATTTTTACATATTTAGGACCCTGACCTAAAAAACGGTAAAATAAAACGAAATGTTAAAATATCACAAACATACAATGTTTTTTTTTCTTTTTCATTATACTCACACTATACACACATGGATGTATATTCCTACATATACACCTTCCTAGACTTTCACATTTAGGACGCTTAAGAAAATTTGAGTGGTTTGATAGATATTCAACTTTTTCAGTAAACATTTACAGATACCTTCTAGGCCTAGCTAGCACCATACTAAACACCAGGAAAACTAGATTAAAACACACACACACACACACACACACACACACACACACACACACCACAGAGTCCATGTCCTCAACTGCCAATGACATCATTTAACAAATATACTACTACTGATACGGAAGTAAAAGGAAGGTGGCGATAGATTCAGCTAGTATAAGGAGGTCAACAATAATTTCATAAGACATATAACATTTGAGCTAGGTTTTGCAGTTGCCGACAATAGCAACATTTTGTTATTTAGGAGGAAAGAATTATCAGTGACAGCATTTAGCCAAAGGGAAATTAATTATACAAATAACTAACTTTCATTTCAGGGTAGGCTCAGTGGTAAAGCCACCTTTATAGAATGTCTTAGCCCCTTTAACTACATAGTAGTTTGCAGCTGATTAAGGAATATTGAGATAATCACTGCTTAAATACTCATTTCTACAGCATTTTCTTTTACAAATACTTGGTCTTTTCAGAGTAAAGGAAAACTTTTCTTAATAAAAAATTATCAGTGCATGAAAATGAGAGGGAAATGCCATTTGACAAATAGGATCCTGGTTATTTCTTCCCAACAATTAAAAAACAAAACAAAAAACCTAGCCACATCCTCCTGGCCCATAAAACACTCTTAACAAAAACAGAAGGAAGGGCGGGGGGTGGGGGGGGGAGAATAAGAATTCTTTAGCTTATAAAAAGAGAAATTCCAAGTCTGTACAATTGTTTACATAATCATAGCATGCACAGATATAAAGAAAGATAAACCATTATTACTAAGTAGGAAGGCTTGTAGCCTCAGTTTTATCCTCTATTACTGGAATGGTTGAAATAAATCTCTCCCAGTTCTGATTTTATAAAGTGGATTCTAGACCTACAGTTTTGGAATAATAATTGGAAGAAAGGGTTCATTAGTTTTCAGATTAAGAGGAAACCTAACCAAATTATAAAGTAAAAAAATTTAGAAATCATATAAGGAAAAAGTTTGTCTGTTTCTTATTTTCACCTCCTAATAATCTCATATTATTTGTCCATTCATTTATATCCTTGTCTTATTCCAAAAACAATTTAAGAAGGCATAATTTCACTTTCTCCATTTAAGAAATACCTACTTCTATTTAACAGTTTTAAATATGTCTTAAATATGTGCTAATTCTTGACCAAAAGGGGGATGTGAAAGGAAATGAAATAAGCTTCAGTGGCAGAGAGAATCCAAAAGGAGCCGAGAGGTCACTCTGGTGGGCACTCTTACGCACACTTTAGACAACCCTTTTTAGGTTCTAAAGAATTGGGGTAGCTGGTGGTGGATACCTGAAACTATCAAACTACAACCCAGAACCCATGAATCTCGAAGACAGTTGTATAAAAATGTAGCTTATGAGGGGTGACAAGGGGATTGGGAAAGCCATAAGGACCACACTCCACTTTGTCTAGTTTATGGATGGATGAGTAGAAAAATAGGGGAAGGAAACAAACAGACAAAGGTACCCAGTGTTCTTTTTTACTTCAATTGCTCTTTTTCACTCTAATTATTATTCTTGTTATTCTTGTGTGTGTGCTAATGAAGGTGTCAGGGATTGATTTGGGTGATGAATGTACAACTATGTAATGGTACTGTGAACAATCGACAGTACGATTTGTTTTGTATGACTGCGTGGTATACGAATATATCTCAATAAAATGAAGATTAAAAAAAAAAAAAAAAAAAAAAAAGACATAATGCTGAGCAAAATAAGCCAGGCACAAAAAGAGAGATATTGTATGTTACCACTAATGTGAATTCTGTGAAAAATGTACAATGTTTTATACTGTAGAATGTAGGGGACCTAGAGATACCAATTAGTGGAGGGGGAATGATAATCTAATAAGAACAGATAAACTATGGAGGGTAATCTCAATGTTATGGGAATGCTCGGGAATGATTATGGTTTGTAAACTTTCTTGGATATAGTAAGATCAAGTTGGAAGCAATAGAGTTATTTTAGGTTTTTTTTTTCTCTTATTCCTTTGTTTTCTTAGGGGTTGTTAATTTTCTTGGGGTATGGAAGGAACATGTTGGAAGCAATGTAGTTATTTTAGATTATTTGTTTTTCTTACTCCTCTGTTTGGACATGGTTTATTAATTTTCTTGGGGTATGGTAGGAACATATTGGAAGCAAAGTAGTTATTTTAGGTTATTTGTTTTCCTTAATCCATTGCTTTGTTTGAAATGTTGTGGGGTTTTTTTGGTTGTTGTTTGCCTGTTTGTTTTTAATTTTTTGATAAACGAAGTTAAAAAATTGAAAAAAAATCAGTAGAAAAATGGGAGTAAAAACTAAATGACAAATAGGGTGGGATGGGGGGATGGTTTGGGTATTCTTTTTTCACTTTTATTTTTTATTCTTATTCTGATTCTTTCTGATGTAAGGAAAATGTTCAGAAATAGATTGTGGTGATGAACGCATAACTATATGATCATACTGTGAACAGTTGATTGTATACCATGGATGACTGTATGGTTTGTGAATATATTTCAATAAAACTGAATTAAAAAAAAAAATAATAAATATGTGCTAATAAGTTTAGTAGGAAGTTAGCTAAAAAAACAAAACAACAAAACTCACCATTATCTGGTCCTTGAAATTTCATGGAATAAAGCTTAACAGGTTGATTGAATGCCACCGTAATAAGGAGCTGTGGAGAAAATAATACTTTCATTTTTTAAAGTGTGCTGGAACACCATGAACATGCACAATGCCTACATAAAATTATAATCAACAGAGGCAGAAAAAATCTAATTCATCTAACAAGACCAATGCAATATGGAAAACCAGTAAGTTGAAAGTAACTTAATTAGATTGATATTTCGGGAAATATAAGGGAATAGCAACAAAAAAGCTTCATGGAGTAAATTAACTAAAATTAAGTAGTAAGAACTTAAGCTCTTGTGATCCATAAACTGGCAAACAATTTGCATTCCAACAAATCTTACCAAAACAACCCAAATTAAAATTTAAATGAAGTATTTTAGCATACAGCTTACCATTTTCTAGCATGGGTTATTTATCAAGTATCTATTCACGTCACTTGACAATTGGAGGCCATGCAAAGGTCATACAGAGAAACTAGCCCTCCAACATTTTTTTGACACACTATTACAGGTCAATTATAAGTACTGGTAGAGCTTCTGGGAAGATGGTGGATTAGAAGAGACAGAGCAAAACTCTCCTCCGGGAAAAATACTAGATAAGGACAGAAAGTGCTCCAGAACAGCAGTTCCACAGTTCCACCGGCTGGGCAGGGATTTCTACACCCATACTGAGTATGTTCTTGGAGAAACCAAGAGACTGTTTAAGACCGATGAGTGCCTGGCCTGGAACGCCACCAGGAGCAGCCTTCCACACCCCAGACACTCTCTTTAGCACTTGGCTCAGGTAATAACTCTTCAGAGACTCATGGTCAAAAGTCCCAGTGCCAAGACCTGGGGGGTTGGAGCAGGCAGACAAGCGCTAAAGGGGGCAGGTTTCTGTGCCCCATGCAGCCAACTTTGCAATTGGTTGGGGAGATAACCCTTCACAACCTTGCGGCTGAGTGCTTCCTTGAGGGAATTCAGGATTTGGCAGGCTTGTAACAGCATCCACTCTTCCTCCAGAAATGCCCACAGTGTGCACAGCCTAGAGGCAAGGGTGCTGCATGGAAGTGCCAGGAGTTCCCTACCCCAACCCCCACAATCCAGGGACTCATGGGTGCATGGCAAGCAGGGATTGTGGGGCATTTGAGCTAGAAGGTGAGAAACACAGCTCTGCAGCCCCAGAGTACTCCATCCGCAGCCTGAGGAACGGCAGGGACCACTGTGTCCTGGGGCGGACTCCCTGCCAAACTGTGGAAAATTGGTGCACTGACTGGACTTCCACATGGTTTGGACCCACTTTCAGTGTATAGACAAAGTTGACGGGAAACTGGCTTGAAGGGAAGATGTGACTCAAGAGCACCATCTGATGGTAGGTCATGGAAAATGCACTCCACCAAGCTGTAGCTCTGCAAAATTATAGATAAATGCTACAATAATCCTGCATATCCTAAAAAACCCTATCAAGATAAGCAAATGCCAAGAGGCCAAAAACAACAGAAAACTATAAAGTATATGAAGAAACCAGAAGATACAGATAATCCAAATGTCCTAATTAAAAAGCCAGAGATTTCAATATATCACTTTATCCTATAGATAGACCAACCAGACAGAGGACAATAAGGAAAATGAGAACATAAACAATGTGATCAATGAATTAGACTTAACAGACATATATACAGCATTACATCTCAAACTACCAGGATATACATTCTTCTCTAGTGCTCACGGAACTGTCTCCAGGATAGATCATAGGCTGGGCTATAAAACAAGCCTCAATAAATTTCAAAAGACTGAAATTGTTCAAAGCACATTCTCTGACCATAATGGAATGCAACTAGAAGTCAATAACCATCAAAGATCTAGAACATTCACAAATATCTGGAGGTTAAACAACACACTCCTGAACAATCAGTGTGTCAAAGAAGAAATTGCAAGTGAAATTTCTAAATATCTAGAGACAAATGAAAACAAGAACACAACGTATCAAAACTTATGGGATGCAGCAAAGCAGAACTGAGGGGGAAATTTATACCTCTAAATGTATACATTAAAAAGGAAGAAAGAGCTAAAATCAAAGAATAATGGAACTGAAGGAGCTAGAAAATGATCAGCAAATTAATCCTAAAGCAAACAGGAAAGAAATAACAAAGACTAAAGCAGAAATAAATGATATGGAGATCAAAAAAACAAGTGATTAAATAAAATCAAAAGTTGGTTCTTCATGACGATCAGAAAGACTGACAAATCGTTAGCTACAATGACAAAGTCAAAAAGAGAGACGATCCAAATACACAAAATAATAAATGAGTAGGGGGACGTCACTACATATCCCAAAGAAGTTAAAAAAATTATAAGAGGATACTATGAACATCTGCACAGCAACAAACCAGACAATTTAGAGGAAGTAGATAATTTCCAAGAAACAAATAAACAACCTAGACTGACAAGAGAAGAAATAGAAGACTTCAACAAATCAATCACAACTAAGGAGATCCAATCAGTCACCAAAAAGCTTCCTACAAATAAAAGCCCAGGGCCAGATGGCTTCGCAGGGGAATTATACCAAACTTTCCAGAAAGAACTGACACCACCCCTACTCAAACTCTTTCAAACACTGAAGAAAATGGAATACTACCCAACTCATTTTATGAAGACAACATCACTCTAATACCAAAGCCAGATAAAGATGCTACAAGAAAGGAAAACTATAGGCCAAACTCCCTACTGAATATATAGGCAAAAATTCTCAAAAAAAATACTTGCAAATTGAACCCAAAGATAAATTTAAAAAATCACACAACATGACCAAGTGGGGTTCATCCCAGGCATGCAAGGGTGGTTCAACATAAGAAAATCAATGTAATACAACACATTTGACAAATCAAAAGGGAAAAATCAAATGATCAACTCAATAGATGCAGAAAAAGCACTCGACAAAATTCAGTATCCTTTTTTGATAAAAACATTTCAAAAGTTAAGAATTGAAGGAAACTTCCTCAATATGATAAAGGGTATATATGAAAAAGCTATAGCCAGCATAGTACTCAATGGTGAGAAACTGAAACCCTTCCCTCTAAGATCAGGAATGGGACAAGGATGCCCACTGTCACCACTATTATTCAACATTGTGCTAGAAGTTCTAGCCAGAGCAACCTGGCAAGACAAAGAAATAAAAGGCATTCAAATTGTAATGGAAGAAGTAAAACTGTCATTATCTGCAGATGATATGATCTTACATTTGGAAAACCCTGAGAAATCGACGACATACCTACTTGAGCTAATAAACAAATTCAACACAGTGGTGGGATACAAGATTAATGCACCTAACTCAACAATGTTCCTATTCACTAGAAATGACCTAACTCAAGGGACACTCAAGAAAAAGATTCCATTCTCAACAGCAACTAAAGCTAGTTATCAAATTTATTTGGAAGGGAAAGGGACCTCGAATTGCTAAAAAACATTCTAAAAAAGAAAAACGAAGTGGGAGGACTTACACTTCCTGACTTTGAAGTCTACTATAAAGCCACAGTAGTCAAAAGAGCATGATATTGGCACAAAGACAGACATATTGATCAGTGGAATCAAATTGAGAATTCGGAAACAGACCCCCAGATCTACGGTCAACTGATTGTTTGATAAGGCCCCCAAATCCACTGAACTGAGACAGAACAGCCTCTTCAACAAATGGGGCTGGGAGGACTGGATATATATATTCAAAATAATGAAAGAGGATCCATACCTCACACCCTATAAAAAAATTAACTCAAAGTAGAGCAAAGTCTCAATGTAAGAAACATCACCAAAAAACTCCTAGAAGATAATGTAGGGAAACATCTTCAAGACCTAGTATTACGAGGTCGCTTCTTAGATCTTACACCCAAAGCACAAGCAATGAAAGAAAAAAAAGAATGAACGGTAACTCCTCAAAATCAAAGGCTTCTGCACCTCAAAGGAATTTGTCAAAAAGGTGAAGAGGCAGCCAATGCAAAGGGAGAAAATATTTGGAATCCATGTATCTGATAAGAGACTAATATCTTGCATACATCAAGAAATCCTACAACTCAACGACAATAGTACAAAGAGCCCAATTATAAAATGGGCAAAAGATATGAAGACATTTCTCCAAAGAGGAAATACAAATGGCTAAAAAACACATGAAAAAATGTTCATTTTCACTAGCTGTAAGGGAGATGCAAATCAAGACCACAATGAGATATCATCTCACACCAATAAAAATAGCTGCCATTAAACAAACAGGAAACTACAAATGCTGGAAAGGATATGGAGAAACTGGAACTCTTAGTCATTGCTGATAGGACTCTACAATGGTATAGCGACGCTGGAAGACAGTTTGGTGGTTCCTCAGGAAACTAGGTGTCAAGTTACACTACAATTGGCAATTTCACTTCTTGGTATATACCCAGAAGATCTGAAAGCAGTGACATGAACAGATATTTACACACCGAAGTTCACAGTAGCACTGTTCACAACTGCCAAGAGACAGAAACAATGCAAGTATCCTTCAACAGATGAGTGGATAAACAAAATGTGACAGATAACACAGGATGGAATACCATGCAGCAGTAAAAAGGAAGGAAGTCCTGAAATGTATGACAACGTGGATGAACCTTGAAGACATAATGCTGAGTGAAGTAAGCCAGACACAAAAGGAGAGATACTGTATGTTACCACCAATGTGAACTCTGTGAACAATGTAAAATAAGTGTCTTATAATGGAGAATATAGGGGACTCAGAGATAGAAGTTAGTGAAGGAGGAATGATAATCTAATATGTACAGATACGATAATGACGGTGAACTTAATGGTACGTGAATGGTCAGGTACGACTATGGTTCGTTAATGGGATTATAAGTATCAGTGACGCATTGATTGTGAACACATTCGTAATTGGTTGTTTAAAGGCATGTAACCCACAGAGCAGCACCACAAACCTAAATAAGTGTTAGCAATAAGATATGACACTGGTGCAGAGGGTTAACAACAGAGTGGTATGTGGAATAACTACCCATTACTTATATTAAAACTATATTTAATAGGAATATCTTACCAATACTACACTAATACTAGGGATAAATAATTAGCTGATTAAGAGCTCTCAGATGTATTGTGTTATGATAATTGTTTAAAGCTGACTGATGATGGTACAACTAAGTGAAGATAATGTAAGAAACTGACCACTTATCTTGGGATAGAATATATATTAAGTGAAATTAGAAACCCTCTACTTAATAAATCAAGCCCGTGACTTGAGGCTTGCTCTTGTGAAACATAGGTTTATAAATGGGAGGCTGAACCCTCCTATAATTATACTTAAGAGACACCTCCAGGGGGCCTTTTTTGTTGCTCAGATGTGGCCTTTCTTTCTCTAAGTCCAACTTTGCAAATAAATTCATTAACCTCTCTCCCAATGAGGGACATAATTCACAGGGCAATGAACCTCCCTGGCCACTGGGACATGACTCTGAGGAATGAACCTGGCCCTGCCAGCGAGGGATTGAAAATGTCTACTTGAATAAAAGGGAGAAAAATGGATCGAATCCTAGAAGAAAATGCAGGAAAGCATCTTCAGGACCTTGTGTTAAGCAATGGCTTCTTACACAAAAAGCATGAGCAACAAAAGAAACCCAAGTTAAATGCTTTGTTTAGGCAAGCTGATAAAAATTTAGGTACAGGTAAGACACCTGTAAAACACACACACAAAAAAACAAAAAAAAACAAAAAAAAACACACCAAAATCCAAAGGATTTGTTTAGTTTTGTTTTGCCCTGAAAAAGACTAAGTTCTCACTCCTCTTTAGAGAAATTGAAACTGATTATTTGAGGATGCACTAGGGGTCTGGTTTACATGACACAGACAATATAAAACACTAATCAGCAAAAAGAATAATGAATAAATGTAGTGCAATTATATAGAAATACACAGGAATCAGGATAATGAACAAACCAAAGAGAAGAAATTTGCTACTCTCTGGTCAAAAGTAACCCCATGATGAACCATATGGAGCTGCCAATATTTGACTGCTATTGACTTATATACAAAAGGCCAATTTGATATGGTCCTGTAAATGACTCTCAGACTTTGAAATCTAATGGAGTTTGCCCTGCGGGTTTCAGGAATTGTTTTTGTCCCTTAAACCCTGTTTTCCTTTTAGTTTCTCCTTATGGCAATGGGAATGTTTATCCTATGACTGTCCCTCCTTTGTATATCGGAAGCAGATAACTTGTTCAAAGTTTCACAGGTACAGAGCCAGAGGGTAATTCTGCTTTTGGACAGACCATGCTTGTAACTGATTTTGATGGGATCCACTTATCTATTGTTATTGAAATGATTTAAGTTTTTGTGATATTGTGATGGGATGAATCTATTTCGTATTTGGAAAGAATGTGTTTTTCTGGCGTCTAGGAGGTGGAATGAGCCAGTTTGTATATTAATGTCCTCCAGAAAAAGCCATATTCTTTAATGCATTCTTGCGGGGGCAGATGTATTAGTGTGGATTGGGTTGGAACCTATTGGTTTGGTGTCTACGGAGATGTGATCCACTCAACTATAGGTGATAACTCTGATTGCATAATTTCCATGGAGGTGTGGCCCCACCTATTCATCGTGGGCCTTCTTTAGTTTACTGGAGCAATATATAAGCTCAGACAGAGGGAGCTCATGGCTAGCTGGAGCTGAGACAGACACTTTGAAGATGGTCATTGGAAGCTGATGCAGACATTTTGGAGAACGCCATTTTGAAACACAACCTGAGAGCAAGCACACACCAGCCACGTGCATTCCCAGCTAACGGAAGTTTTCCGGATGCTAATGGCCTTCCTCCAGTGAAGGTACACTTTGTTGATGGACACTTGATGGCCTTCAGACTGTAACTGTGGAACCAAATAAACCCCCTTTTATAAAAGCCAATCCATTTCTGGTGTTTTGCATTCCGGCAGCATTAGCAAACTAGAACAGATTTGAATATAGAAAGTTCAACAAATCATACAAATTCTATTACCTTAAGCCAGAAGTAGAAACTGAAGACAAAATCCATTCAGTCCACTGACCTGTTAATGTTGTGGCATACACAGTGTATGTATGTGTTTACTGAATTTAACCGCCAATATTTAAAGAAAGGAAAATTTTACATAAAAAATCTTTGATCTCCAACTTCTCTTGTAACTTCTGAAATCCTGGCACTGCGCAGGAGCAATTTCCTACATGGCAATTATTGTCAGGGCTAAGGAGAAGCTGCCTCCTCCATCTGACTGCTTACTAACAGGACCTGCCCAGCTTCAGTTTACGTTTGTGTTTCCATGGACTGTTTGTAAGGAATATTAATAGAGGGCTAAGAATAGGGATGGTGTTAAAAGGACCATTTCTAAGCCTTTGTGGGGAATCTTTTTAAGAAGCAACATTTCTTACCTTTCTCTAGGGATATTCTCTTTTACTCCATGATGTCTGTAGAGCCTACATTATATTTCAGAAAGTACCTAAACAGTACCTCCCAGTATGTGAAGAACAGATTTAGTTTCATAATATGTTCTTTCATTTGACCACATGCCAAAATGTTTACACTGTTCCTTCAATCAGAAGATTTAACTATTTAAAGCAGCACAATCATTCTATAAATGGACTTTATTTGATCTAAAACTCAAGAGAATAAACTCTTGCAGCTCTACAGTAACTTCCAAACCTCTATCCCACTTACATGATTAAATGAATTTGGAAGGCCACATAAGGGAATCGGGATATAAAACAATGCCAGAATGGCTCTCTCAGAAACCCTGGTTCATACACTGAATCATCTATTATGTATGTTCTATGTTCCACGCCTGCATTAGATGCTAGGGATAAGAAAATAAAGTTTCTACCATACATATGTACATTATAAAACAGTGAGAGAAGTAGGAATAGAGCTGTGTAAAAAGCATAATATGTGGCAATAACAAGACAAAATGATATCAATATGCCTTAGCGGAGAGGTCAGGAAAGAGTATAAAGATAATAGTTGACTCCTCAAGAAAGAGTAGGAGACTGTCAAGTGAATACTGGGAAAGATATTCCAGGCAGAAAGAACCAGAAGCATAGAATATGCATGGCAAATTCAGGGAACTAAACCTAGGTGAAGAGTAGGAGATGACATTGGAAAAGTAGAAAAAGACAAAGTCAGCAAGAATCTGACAAGGTCTTCCTAAAGCCAGTGAGAAACTATTTAACACTTTCCAGAAAAAGCAAAACATAAGCACATTTACAGTTTAGAAAAATAGCTTCTGTGACCATGTATAGGAGATGGATTGGAGTGGTGACAAATCAGTGGAATAGAAAATAAATTAAAACCTATAAATACCAAGATGAGAATAAAGACAATTGATCAGGGCAGTAATTTGCTACTTTTTCTGTGACTAGGACAATGCAGGGAAGTATAATATAGGTTTACAGTTGGGAGTGAGAAGTTAGATGTACAAGGACTGCATATCTAATTAAGTCTCTCTTTTTTTGTCAGAAATAAACTCATCTGGGTGGGTAGAAAATATGCAAGGCAGGCCATATGTATGAGCAAAAGGACTGAAAAGTGGCTGAAGGCTCAGCTTAGCACTGGGGCCAATCCAAAAGGTTCTGCAATTTTCCTCTCCCTAGTGCATACTCACATAGAAGAACAGAGAAAGCAGGTAGGTCTGAATGGCCAGGGGACAAGGGGACAAAGAAACTAAAGGTTATAAAAAGGAAAGGAAGATGTGGCCATCCAGGGAGGAGAAACATAAAATCATGAGATGGGAACATGACAGATAAAGAAACAAGAGCAGGCTTAAATACTGATGATCCCTGCAAGTCTTAAATTAAGCATTCAAATACCTGTTCATCACAGTCAGATTCCAAGAAGGTCATGTCTTTTCGTAAACAGTTGTCAAATCCATGTTCATCACTCTCATTAAGACATTCACATCCAGCTTTGTTAATAAAAGGCATTAAATCCATCTGAAAACAATTATATCAAAACTTTAAGCAAAGAATTTTGATTTTGTATAAAAAGCTTAGTAAGAAATTAAAATCTATGATTCTCCCTAAGCAATTTTAAAGTAAATTTCTCTCTTTTAAAATACTTACTAAAACCTTTATAATAATCTTCTTATTGGAATTTCTGACTGAGATCTACCACAAATTATTAAAGCCAAAACTTGGTAAGGACATCAGAAAACACTCCTTTAACACTAAGATTGTAAGATGTCAACTTGTGCTTTTTTAAAAATAGTGCTTTGTATTAGAGAACATGCAAATTAAAAATTCAATATGATTCCAAAAAAGCCTATCCCACCCTTACATTGGCTATGGACTCTTTAAACATATTTCCATGAAAATTTTAGATTGAGTAACAAATAGGAACTTAAAAGGTTTTCACTATGGAAAATTCCAAACATACATAAATAGATTAATATCGTACTGACCCCACAGCTACAGTAATCATTAACTCATGGCCACTCTTATTTATCCTTATCCCCCACTCCCTAGCATCTCTGCCAAATAGTTTGAAGCAAATCTCAGACATCTTTTCCTTTCATTCCTAAGAGACTCCTAACTATACATGGAATGTCCTAAATGCTTTTAAAGACAAAATAATAAATGTATTAAATGTTAAATGTATTAAATGATAAATGTTACCTAGGGTAACACAGATAGCCAATGTATTACCCAGGGAGGAAAAACGAGGTCTATAGAGAAAATTTCTACTATAGTATTATTTCTGAACTTCAAGGGAACACCTGCCTTTGAGAAGGGCAGTTTTGACAAAATATTTTGAATGTTCATGTCTTCTCTTCTGCCTAGACCCAACTTCAACACTATTTCTAGGACTGAGACTCGAGGCATGAAGACAACATTGTGATCCAATATCTTAATAATGAAAATACACTAAATGGATGAGTTATTTTAAAATATCTATTATATTCACTTATTGTGAAGCACTCTAAACAAATACCACATTTAAACAGTTGTATTAAATCATTATAACAAAACATTGTCTGGGACAAACTGAAATTAAATGCTTCTAAAGGTATGCAATGGGAAATAAATATCACTACCTAAGTAATTAACTTGCCATAATGGGGTAACAATCACAAGAAAGCAAATCAGAGAATTTGTGGAACAATCTACAAGACAGATGGTCTAGACCTGCATTGTTCAATATGATCACCACTAGCCATATGTGGCAATTCAAAGTTAATTAAAATTAAAGCTAAAAATTCAGTTCCTCAGTTGCGCTAGCAACATTTTGAATGCTCAGTAGCCAAATATGCCTAGTGACTACCATATTATTAAAATGGTCTGGTCTAGATTTTCAAAAAAGGCAGTCATGAAAAAAAAAAAAAAGGCAGGACAAAGTTTCTAGATTAAAGAAGACTAAAGAGAACTGACCACTTAAAGGCACTTCATGATTCTTCATTTGATCCTAGATGGGGGAGAAACAACTATCAAGAACATTTTGGGAAAAATTTAGGAAACCTGAATGTAAGGTATATATTCGAGATACTGTAATAATTGTATCAGTGTTAAATTTACTCCATAAATTGTATCAATGTTAAATTTCTTAGGTGTGATAATGGTATCATAGTTATATAGGAAAATATTCTAGTTCTTAGGTGCTATATGCTAAAATACTTTGAGATAAAGTATCATGATGCCTATAATTTCCTTTTAAATTATTTTGCAAAAGATAAAAGAAGACAGATAGACAATGGGATAGGGCAAAAACAACAAAATATTACCAACTGAAGACATAGGTAAAAAGTATTCTGGTGTTTGTTTTATTACTCTGTCAACTTTTTAATATATTTCACCTTTTTTTTTTTTTGTAGGGAGAGGGGAAAAAAGTCAACACTAGACACAGGAAAGAGAAAAAAACCTTTTCATGCTTAAAGTTTTTGGTTAAAGGTCTACCCATTTCCTATATAAATTAGAGCCATCTAAAATTCAATTTTATTTTGACAAAGGATGATATGTTTCTAGAGGAGAACTTGTAGTTCAGAAGTCAGAATACCAAAACACACTAACAAGTCTTAAGATTCAGAACACATGCAAATCCAAATTCAATTCAAGAGTGCCTAGCATTCAAAATTCTAGAGGAAGACCTGATTTACAGGGCATGAGGGGGACATGGGAACTCAAAGACTCAATGTTTAAATCTTTTCCAAACTTTAACAAACACTTTTAAAAGCTAAAAGTCATATTACAAAAACACTTTCTTCTGGATAAGAATTTATAATGATTCTCAACCTTTTGAGTATGCCTACATCTTTTCTAATACTCAAACCACCCCCTATAAGAGATACATGCATTTCTTTTTCATTAAAGTGAATTAAAATTATGCAGCCTTAAGAATTTTTAAAAATTCCTTTATACTCCCTTACTCTGACTCCAGTCAAATTAGGAGTTTCAAAACAATAGGACCTGGAGAAACAATGACTATATAGCCTCTAAGTGTTAAAACATCATGACTGAGCCACGAGCTGGGTACTGTTTGCAATCCCTGCGTGAGAGGGTTTCTCCTTGCTATGGACTAACAGTGGACACTCAGAAGGACATGCAACCCCCAAAGCAGCAGCCAATGATCTATATCTGTGAAGAATGTCACACAAAAAATGAAATAAGTTCCAAGGATTCAATCAGATGCAGAGAATGTGTATATCAAATAACATACAAGAAAAGGACTAAAAGATCAATGGTTTCTGACTCTCGATGAAACATGAATTCAGAGTAGTCTTTGCTTGTAGTTGAATTTGCCACCAACATTTCACATTGTTGTATAGCTTTTGATTAGCATATTTATCATTATGAATACAACTACATATACACAATTTCATTTAACTCATTTTCTAAAATCATATTGTATTTAGGTATCTGTTAATACTTCATGTAGATAATTTGTTTTTTTTTCTGGTTCAGTTACATGACTTATAATTTAATTTCATTGTATATTTAATCTGACACATAAGGTTAGAATTGCTTTTCCTAAACCATACTTTTAATCAAAACCTAGAATCACTGGGTCTTTTGTTTAAAATACAGGTTTCTAGGTCACTTTGAGGGTCTGATTAAGTATGTTCCTTTGAAACTACTGTGCTCCATCACTAGTTTACAGTTTGCAAACTCTACAGTGTCATTTGCTACAGGGTTTACCAGTGTGCTTGCTGTCAGTGTGTATGTATCATTTCTTACTTCTATTTTTCATGTATTACTTAATATAGGAATTTCTGTATTTCTACATAATGCTTGATTACTTTTAAGATCTTGGGAGGGAGAAGAGAAATTTTAATGGTTGCTCTCTTTAAGGCAAAATCAACCCCAAGTAAAGCGAATTGAAGCAGACTCTTAAGTCAGGTGCAGTTTCCTGAGTATAATCATTCATTATGGTCAAGAATCCTGCTTTTGGAACATAAAAAGAATGGAGATTGGTGTACACTAAATTACTAGATAAATGTTTAAATCTTTTGCCTAGATCTTAGAAACATGGAATTGATGCTTACACCTGTCATCTATTCTAAGATTTCATCATTAAGGAATGTCATGTTGGCCTCTCTAACATTTATTTTAAAGACCAGATATACTCCAACTTTTTAATAGCCATGTCTGCCTCTTTTTAAAGAGTGCTTCCTTAACCCAGCTTTCCTTTATACATGATTTTTATAATTTTGTGATTTCTGATATGTCCCTTGTTTCCAATACAATGTTACATTTGTTAGTTAAGATATTACAAAATAAATAAGGAAACATAAGTAACTTGTAATCCTACCCACTTCACTCATCCCAAGCGAGCTCTGCATTGAAATTTCCTTCAGTTTTGTGTCTGTTTGAATTCTCCAGCAAACACGTGGCATACACCTCTCTGTAGAGAGTCTCAGAGCCCCCAGGGCTTGGACAACTGAGAGACATGCCTCCTAAGGTCCCACTGAGATAGAAAACAGGGCCACAATAGCTACGCTGCTTACATCGGAGGGAACTCAGAGTGCCACTGTCCTTATTATGCATTGAGTCAAGTCCCCACACAGTCATGTTCTCATCCTACCCTCTGCTACTATGTACGTGATGG
Source organism: Choloepus didactylus (assembly GCF_015220235.1). Lineage (NCBI taxonomy): Eukaryota > Metazoa > Chordata > Mammalia > Pilosa > Megalonychidae > Choloepus > Choloepus didactylus. Next base: position 23,797,632 of record NC_051322.1, on the reverse strand, counting down.
TATGTCCCTTTTTGACCTTATCCTTTTCATACAAGGGAATCCTAATATATAGGCTGTCTCCATATGACAACCCCTTAAACAAATAAACCCCAAGTGTAATGTAGTTACACTTTTCTTAACTGTTCTAATTCATCCTACGTCTTTTGTGCACTGTTAGTTAATTTGAATACTGTTATTTGGTTAAATAGGCAGAATGGTTTAATGGAAAAATATTACAACTGGAACTCAAGACATGTTTTCAGTCAGTCATTTAACCTCTTTGTGTCCCCTTGATCTATAAGATGGAAGTAACTTGACCTCTTACCTACTTGGATATTTTCATGAAAAAAATGAGAAAATAGAGGTAAAATTGCTTTAAAAAGATTATTTTGAATAGTACTCTATAAAAATAAAAACCAGTAAATTTGAGATTGAAATTGATACATAACTTGTCCCCTAACTGCTTACCAACAACTTAGGAAAAAAAAAAAATCACGACTGAGACTATTTGTTCCAAGAAATCCAAATTTTATACAAAATTGTCAATACCTGTTTGCAATGCTTGTATGTAAATCTATTTAAGATGAAAGTTTTCCTTCAGTGATTCTTATTTTCATTAAGTTTCTATTTGTGTTATATGAACAATCATGTTCTTGGGAACATATTACCAGTTTTAAGTATTTAATAACCCTGAAGGCCCAAATAGTTCAAAATGTTTAATGTCTTGATTTGACACCTGATGGAAAAAAATGAAAATGTTTTAATAGCTTTTCACATTTTATTCATAACATTTGCATGAAAACTACATTTTTATATCTTTTTCCTGCTTATTTCCTACCTGAGGCCCAAACACTGATATCTCACTTAGCTGATGTGTAAGGAAGTATCCCTGTGGCTAAGCAGCAGGACTGTTGTGCTCATAAGACTTTTCATGCAAACACCCTTAGTAATAAAGGAAAAAAAAAATACAAAGATGTAAACAACAGTTTACAAGTCAATAATTTCCAAAATTTTCCAAAAGGTATCACAACCCTGGCTTATACAACATGTTCATACTTTCTAACTGGATATTAAAATTTCAGAATATTATACTGCAGTTCTATTGAAAATAATACTAACTGTACTTCCCTAACATAAAATAATGACAGTACAACTTGTTAAAGACACTTCCTGATCCCTCCCCCTCAAAAAGATGCTCATATTTGTCTAACTATAGTTTCTCCTTATTTAGCATGAATTTAAAGAACTTAAAGAAAAGGACACGTTGCCCCAGTACATGAACTTACTCTAATACATTTAATATAAGTGCTTTAATATTACTTTTAACTCTCATATTGTTCAAGGCAACACTTATTTTAAAAACCTTCTTTCTTTGATCTGCTAACACAACAATCTTATGACAAGAAAAATTAAGAATACATATTTTTGTATGCAGGATGTACCTATTTGCATAAACCTGAAATGCTACTTCTGAATTTTATTTCCTTCTTGAATAGCTCTCAAATGTAAAAATACTGCACTATAAGCTAACTGCATTATGCAGTTTTCATAAACTATTATCTAAATGTACTCAGAATAATAACTTACTTTTAAAATTTGTAAACATACATCCAATAATAAAGTCACATTTGGTTTTAGAACAAAATCAGTTAACTAGATTTCTTCTTTTTTTTTTAAATAGAGTGCCAGAAAAGGGGGATACATTTAAAAGGACAGAGAAAACCACAGGAAGTAACAGTGAAGAGAGTCTAGTGTATAATGGTCATACATTAAATTTACACACCATTTTATGTAATTGTCAAAAAGCAGAAAATTTTTCCAAGGCACATTTCTTTTGTTTTTGGGGGGAAAAGCGTAAAACAAGTGTTAAAATGGAAATTAAGTATGTAGAAAATCAGATTAAAAAGAAAAAAAAAAAGTGTAGAAAACTAGCAGGGAAATTTAGGATAAATGGCTTACGATGAGATTTAAAGTTATAGCATATGCACACATGTACCATGTACATGCATGCACAAACCCCAATAGTCAGCTAAGGAATTTACTTTAAAAATTCTTATTTGAAAGTATTTGAAACTAATAAAATATAAAATCTGAGAACATAGTCTTGTATTTTAAAGAACATTTTAATCAATTTTATTTTAACCAAATATTGACAATTCCAAGATATTATATAATGATTTCACTTTTAAATCTACATACATAGCCTTTTGGAATATCTGTGTCCTCACTGCTTCCAGAGTCATTTTCTAGGTGCAGTTTAATTTTTTCTTCTAATCCCACAGCATCTGCTCCTTGATATTGATCAATTCTCACTTTGTTTCGAAAAAATAGAAATGTAGGTGTTGCTGATATATTGTTGGTGGCAGCTGTTCCCTGAAATTGGCAAGTTAGATAGTGTAAAGAATTAAAATAAATCATAAAGCACTTTCAATATTTGTTCTACATCTTTTTGGAAGTTAAATGTCGTAAGAATGAATTAAAAACATGTAACATAGCTTACTCCTACTTGATATTTAAGAACCAAGCCCATTCCTAAAAGAGATCCCAATAGGGCAGAGCTATATTACCCTCATACCCACAGTGAAGAAAAACTCTGCATTCTTATCAATTTTACTGGTAAATACTTCATCCAATAGAAAATTGGTTTCCCATACAGAACTTGTGTTTATAATAGCAGACAGCTCTCTCATAAGTACATACTATTTCTCAAAAGGAATAACCAAGAAAGGTATAGATAGATCAACAAAACTGCCCCTTCCAGTAAAAAGTACATTTCTGAAGGATGGAACCCAATCTGTCCATGAGAAACAGGTAACATCCTTCTCTGTATTGCAGCCTTTCATCCAGTTCTGGTCTCCCATTAAACACATTACAACAGCTATCTTAAAATTTTGCCCTAGCACCATAATTCTATAAGGCTAAGGAATGAATGGAACATAGCTAATAACCATTGAGTATTGTGGTTTAAACTTTTCATAACCATTATAAAGGAAATAGTGAAGTATTCACAAATAGTAATAGTAAAGTAAATGTGTTACCTTGTACATTCAAATACTATGAAGAGATAACATGTATTATTTAAAGATAAAGCATAAGTACAATAAAGAGACATCTTCTCTAAGAAACCTCATAAATGGAAAAAAACAAACAAACCCACAATTGACCTTTTACTACAGTGCTGCCCAAAGAAAATAGTAATGTGAGATACAAATGCAAGCCATGCATGTAATTTCAAGTTTTCTAGTAACCATAATAAAGTAAAAATAAATAAGTGAAATCAATTTTAATAGTATTCGTTAACCCACCATATCCAAAATATGATCACAGCAATGCACAATCAATGTAAAAATTAATGATATAATTTTACATTTTTCCTTTCATACTAGATCTTCAAAATCTGATGTGCATTTTACACTTACTACATTTCAATTTGGACTTGTCACATTTTAAGTGCTTAATAACCACTCCAAATCCCCAAACTATTAACTATTAACCCCTAAAACATTCTGAATTTTTTTCCATATTCAGAAATGTAAATAAGACAAAGACTCACTGCCTCCACAATCCCCCAAAAGAAAAAAGAAAAAGAAAAAAAAACAGCTAAAGAACTGTTCCTCAATCAGAACTAAAGATTCTGTTCTTAGTGCTATAAGGAATCTTCCAAAAAAAATTGTTTACTAATGTAGCAATAATGACATTTGTAATAATCATGTTGACATAACATTTTTCTTATCTTCAAAGGAGTAAGTACCACATGCACAGATAAATAATGAAGGATATTAATTATGAATTTCAAACAGATTCATAAATTCAAAGAAAAAAAAAAGGAATCCTCACCTACCTGACACTGATGTACATCCACCTCCAAGAAAACTGCCTGTGGATATTTATTACTCATAGAACTGAATGCTGGAGCAATCCTTAAACATGGTCCACACCTGTGAGAAAGGTAAAAGAGATGCTTGCTAAAGTAACACAAAAAATTGTACTAATTTATATTCTAAAGCACTGGTCAATTAAGACAAAATAAACACTGATAATCCTGGCTTTAGACCCGTTAGTTACCTGATTTATGACAAAGGTGACATAACAGTACAGTGGGGAAAGGACAGTCTTTTCAGTAAATAGAGCTGGATCAACTGGACATCTATACAGAGGAAAAAAAAGAACCTTGACCTGTACCTCACACCATACATAAAAAAACAATTCCATATGGATTGCAAATCTAAATGTGAAAGATAAAACATTAAGGATTTTAGTGAAAAATAGAGAATATTTTCAAAACTCTGGAGTAAGCAAAGATTTCTGAAACAACACAAAAAGCACAAAACAAAACAGAAAGAACTGTTAAATGGGAATATATTTGATAATCTGGAATATATAGAGATTAAGACCTTTTACACATTAAAAGAGAACATTAACAGAGTATCATTAAAAGGCTACCCAAAGAATGGGAAAATATATTTTCAAAACATACCCAAAAAAGGACCTATAGCTCTAACATGTAAGAAATGCCTACATACACCAAAAACATGAGCAACAAAAGAAAAAAAACTGGACTTCATCAAAACTAGTAACTTTTGAGCATCAAAAGACATTATCAAGAAAGTGAAAAGAAAACCGACAGAATGAGAAAAAATATTTGGAAACCATATATCCAATGAGAGTTTAATATCCAGAGTAGATAAAGAACTCCTACAACCCAACAACAAAAAGACAAACAATCCAATGAAAATGGGTAAGGGACTTGAATAGAAATTTCTCCAAAAAAGATAAACAGCCCATATACATATGAAAATATGCTCAATATCATTAGCCATTAGGGAAATGCAAATCAAAATCACAATGAGATACCACCTCAGCCATTAGAATGGGCATTACTTTAAAAAAAAAAAGGAAAGTAAGTGGTGGGGATGCAAAGAAATGGGAACCATATTACAATACTGATGGGAATGTAAAATGGTGCAGCTGCTATGGAAAACAGTTTGGCAGTTACTCAAAAAGTTAAACATATAACAACCATATGACCTGGCAATCCCGCTTTCAAGTATATACCCAAAACAAATGAAAGCAAGGACTTGGACAGCTATCTGTATATCAGTGTTCACAGCATCATTATCCACAAAAGCCAAAAGCTGGAATCAACCCAAATGTCCATCAGCAGATGAATGGATAAACAAAATGTGGTTTACTCATAGAAGGGATATTAGCTGTAAAAAGGAATGAAGCTCTGATAAATGCGACAACATGGATGATCCTTGAAAACATGTTGAGTGAAATAAGTCAGACACGAAGGGACAAATATTGTATGATTCCCCTTATACGAAATAGCTAGAATATGCAAATTCATGAAGAAACAAAGTAGGGTACAGGTTACCAGGGATCAGGGTGGGGGCAGGAACTGGAGGAGTTAATGCATCAGGAGTGTAGGGTGTCTGTTTGGGGTGATGGGAAAGTTTTAGCAAAGGATGTTAGTGAGGGTAGCACAACATTGTGAATGTGATTCATCCCAGTTAATGGTACACTTAAGAGTTGTTGAAATTGGAAAGTTTATAGTGTATATAAACGTTTCCACAATTTTTGTGACTAAAGAGACAATGGCATCAACTCAACAGTAAAAAGACAAATAACCTAATTAAAAAATGAGCAAAAGACTTGAACAGACCTTTCTCCAAATAAGATCTACAAAAGGCCAATCAGCACACGAAAAGATGCTCAATGTCATTAGCTATTAGGGAAATGCAAATCAAAACCACAAGGAGATACCATTTCACACCCATTAGAATGACTACTGCATACCAACGTTCATAGTGGCATTATTCACAATTGCAAAAGATAGAAGTGACCCAACTGTCCATCGACCAATGACTGGATAAACAAAATACTGTGTATACATACAATGGAATATTATTCAGCATTAAAAAGGAATTAAGTTCTGGTTCATATGACATAGATGAACCTTGAAGACGTTATGTTGAGTGAAATTAGCCAAACACAAAAGGACAAATATTGTATGATCTTATTGACATGAAATAATTAGAATAAGCAAACTCATAGAATTAGAATCTAGAATATAGGCTACCATGGCTGGGTTGGGGGTAGGGAATGAGTTAATACTTAATTGGTACAGAATTGGTACAGAATTTCTATTTAGATTGACTGCAAAGTTTTGGAAATGGACAGTGGTGATGGAAGCACAACACTGCAGGTGTAATTAACAGCAATGTATTATATAGGTGAATACGGTTAAAAGGGGAAATTTTATTATATTTTATTATATGTTACTATAATAAAAAAATAAAAGATAAATATAAAGACTGTACAACACAGTGACCCCATTGTAAAGTTGGACTGTAGTTAACAGTACAATTATAAAAATGTTCATTCATGAATTATAACAAATGTAGCAAAGTAATGCAAGGTGTTAATAATAGGGTGGCTATTTGGGGAAAAATACATCTTAATGTTAACAATAGACTATAGTTAATAGCACAATTATAATATTCTTTCATCAACTGTAACAAAGGTACGACATTAATGCAAAGTTTTAATAATGGGGGGTTGGCATATGGGGAATACTGTATTTTTTTTTTACATTTTTCTATTAATCTACAACTTCTCTAATTAAAAAAACCTTTTTAAAGAAAAAAAATCTAATTGTATCTATAGCATCTCCGTCGCTTCCTTGTCTGTCTCAGTAAAAAAAGATGTCTCTCCTAACCAAAGCGAAGCAATTCTTACACCTGTAGCTGGACTCTGCGCTCAGTCACCCCCCTCACTCCTCTCTCTTTCCTCCCTTCTCTTCCTCTTTATCTTCCTCTCTCCTTCTCCCTCTTCCCCTTTCCTCCTTCTTCTCTCTTTTTCTCCCTCACTCTCTCCCTCCTTTTCTTTTCTTACTTTCAGCAAGGAAACGTGCCTAGGTTTGGGTATCTTAAGAAAAAATAGACAATGGCAATTAAATGCAATACGATCCTACACTGAACCTAATAATGGAGGAAAAAAGGCCCAAAAGGACATTGCTGAGACATATGAAAAAATTTTTAAATAAAGCTTACAATCTATATTCCATGTTATATTTCTTGAACACAATAACTGTACTTAAGGTGGCTCCATGTTCTTAGGAGATCTACATGAAATATGTGGAAATGTACAAGGAACGTGAGGCATGCAACCTACTCCCAAATGTTTAGAAGACAGATATAGATAAATAAATAGATAAACAAACATAGATAGATATAGATAGATGGATACATAGGAATGATACAACAAAAATGGTAAAATATTAAAAGTTGGTGGATTTGGTATCTGGGTAGGGGGTATGTTGAACTTCCCTGCATGGGATTTTAATTACTTTTGCATCCATCCTGTAGGTTTGGAATTAAGTCAATATAAAAAGTTACAAAAAAAAAAAAAAAAAAAGTCTACAAATCAGTAAGAACAAGACTGACATCTAAAATGAAAATGGGTAAACTTTTAAAGAGTTGTTTAATAAATTATCTGGACAGCCAATACATATGAAGAGGAATTCTACTTCATTAGCCATCAGGGAAATCAGGGGAAAGCCAATTAAAACCACCCCCACTAAAATAGCTAAAACAGGAACATAACAAGTGTTGGCAAGAATGTGGAGCAAACTGGCATAATTTTGCGGGGGGACAAACCGGCAAAATCTAAAGCTAAACATCTGCCTACACTATATCTATCAAGTCTATTCCTGAGATACATACATATATATATAACAAAAATGTATGCATATGTTTGTCTTAGGACATTTGCAAAAATATTGATAGCAGCAATATTTCCAATAGCCAAAAACAACTACCCACATTCCTATCAACAGTTGAATGGGTAAATGAATTGTGGTTATCCATACAATGTATACAACAATGAGAATGGTTGATGTAAATTCTCATGCAAAAATATGGATGAATCTCACAAATAATACTGAGGAAAAGAAGTCAACTACAACAGAACACTACAGGATTCCATTTATATAAAATTCAAATACAAGAAAAATGAAATCAGTGATACCATAAATCAAGATAATGGTTTCCCTTGTGAGAATGAGTGACAGGAGGGGGCATAAGAAAGACTTCTGGTTGCTAGTAATGTTCTGGTTCTTATCTGGAAGCTGATTACACATGTGTGTTTGGTTTGTGAAAATTCATTAAGCTGTACATCTATAAGTGCACACCATGTATGTTTATCTCAAAAGAATTTCACAAAAATGAGAAAAATCCTGGATTTAGCAGACCAGAACTGACAAGGAGAAGCAAATCTTAAAGCACAAAATGAGAACGTGTTAATCTCAAACAAGTTGTGATTGTCTCTCTATCCTTCACATTTTAATCAGCATCTCATCTGGTAGCATCCTGAAGCCTCACACCAAAAGCTAAGAAAAATAACTATTACATTCTTAAATATTAAACTTGCTTCTGAAAGTAGATTTTCAGATGTAACACTCTTCAAATAAGCTCAAAAACACAATTAAAAAGACATAAGCATTTACAATCAACTAAACCTATAGGTTTAATTTAAAGAAATACTTCTAGCTAGTATATAACATAAGACGAAACAAAGTCACTTCCAAAAGTCTACTCTATTTTAACATTCAATTTCACAGCAATAGGCATAAAGAAGTTCACTGAAACATGTTTGCAATAGCAAAAAATTAGAAACAATCTGAATGGCAATCAACTGAAAAATAGTTTAAAAATATGACACATCTACACCAAGGAACCATTATAGTTTAAAAATATGTGGTTATATGTAATGGTAGAAAGATGTCCACGATATATATTATTGTTTAAAAAAAAAAAAAAAAAAAACTCACCATAATAAAATGTTCTATATGCTCACACCTAAAAACTATATACATGTAAATGCATGTTAAAAGTTTAGGCAGGACACGAATAAGCAAATTACTTATGATCTTTTTTTTGCTGATCAACAGATATTTTTATTTTTAAATATCTAATAAGGTGAAAGTAGAGAATTTAATATTTACTGCACCTACATAGGTGTCACAAATGAAGCACCGGTATTTATACTATACCACAACATACCCATTTCTGAAAGCCGCTTTCTTCAAAAGCATGGACTCAAAATAAGAGGGCTTACGTGAAAAATAAGGTTGAGGTAAACCACTTGAAACCTATGCAACTTTGTCCAGATCACTAAGAAAAACAATTAGTACTCAGGAAATAATCTGGACAATTGGGCAGGTGGCTCAGCCTAAGAGGCTGCCTCAGAGGATACTTCAAATGAACAAAAACAAAAGAGAAGAAATGTAAGCTTATCGGTGCTGCAACAATGCAGATGGATATGAAGCTGTCAGCCACTGGGGCTGACATTAGATTGGGATAGAAGGTAGAGCAACACTGAGAATAAACTCTGGTGAACAAGTGCTGGGTGCAGGGGCCCACGTTAAATTTTATTAATTTTAACTTCTTTAAAATAAATCTAAAAATGTCTCCACCTGTGAGACTGAAGGCTTTTCTACTTCCTGCTGAGGGTTTTATTTCTATTCTTGCTCTTCACTACTTATGAAAAAAAGCAAATTAAACAATACAACTTCCAAATTATACTGACACCATCTCTCCACTGATCTATGAATATGAGCTAAATGGTGTTAAAGAAACTTTCCTTGTAGCTGAACAAACTGTATCAAAATAATGGTTACCTTGCAAATAACTGTTTCCTTTCAAAATTTAACCCTACCTACATCCTCTAATTTTAGATAGCCATCATAGGTTGGAACTTGAGTCAAAAGTCAAAATGAGTCATAGAACACAGAAGAGCTAATATATACAGTAGCATACTTTCACACTACATTCAGCCAAATGAAGTGATGAGTTATTTTAAATATAAGATGTTTGCACTCCTTAACATTATCAGCCTTCAAAAATAAGTTTAAATTTCCATTATTAACTTGGCTCATGAACAAATCAACCGATATGCCTGGGTAAAAAGATAAGGGACTAGATTTTCCAAGAACCTTCACCAGCGCTAAAAAGGAAGTATTACAATATATAGTGATACCTGTAAATAGATTTCACCAAGTTAGAGTACGTGTAAACAACGCCAGGGTATCAAGATGAATCAACTGGAGATCGCTAACTCTCCTAACTAGACTCTGACACAGAGAAAGAGAGATCTTTAAATACACACACTGGCTGAAATCTTCGTTCTAAATATGTAATTCCAACATGTCACTCACATACAGGAACATCACACAAACAATATGGAAGGTCCACCAGTTCTGAAGCCTGTAAATTATTATGAGAATTACCAAAGACAGTTAACATTTTCCAAAATCTCTGTTCTCTCACATCAAGTCAAACACGGAGCCTGATCAAACCCAGACATCTGGCCACTTGTCTACACCAGTAACCTACAGGAAGCCTAAGCTACAAAGTTACTAGCCAAACGAAGAATAAAATCGTTAAGAAAATTAAAGGGATCCTGATCCAACATAACCTTAATTTTAAATGCATTAACTGAGCCTAAGGACTAACCGCTACGCAGATTAGCGGGATGCCACATTGAATCTTCCAAAGGCTTTACAAAAATGCAGGTGGTGAAGAGAATCAAAGTGCTCCGTAAATTAAGCTTTTAAACTTTCTAATATGCAAGTGACAGCTGGCTTCCCAGAAAGAAGGGGACAGCAGCAAGCAGGGGCGACAAAGGAGACTCCCACACACTTGAAGAAACAGAGGCGAGCCAACCCCAAGAGCAGAGCTCTTCTGCGGATTCAAAAAGGGCGGGCAGTGGTCTCCAGGGCTGGGGAAGGCGGCCAGCAAGGCCCCGTGCCCGTCTGGAAACCCTCCGGTGAACAAACGGGGGCTCACACCGAGCAGTGAGGCCTAACCCTGGCAGCAGCCTGGGCTGCGGCCAGCGCCGGACAATCAGGAGCAGGAGAAGGGAGGGGAGCCGCGACTCGGAAAAAGCGAAAGGAAAGCACGGACGGATAAACCCGCAGGGCTCGGGCCCGGCCTCACCCTCTCATGGTGAACTTGACCACGGCGAGTCTAGAGCCCGCGCCGCTCAGCTCCGGCTGGAAATCCGGGTCGCTCCCGACTGGCTTCACTCCCACCATCCTCCGAGAGAAACCGGCAAGGGGCCGCGACACCACCGGCTTCGAAATTAAAGAAGATCCAGGAAGGCTGAGGCCTGGACAGAACAGGAGACGACCGCGACGTCTTCTCCCGGGGCTCTCAGTGCCGAGTCACGCCAGGTACTGGAGCGGCCGAGGGGCGGGGAAGGAGCGGGGAGGGGAGAAGCGAGGGAAAGGAAGGCGTGCAGCTCCCAGCAGCCACCGCGCGGCCGGCGCCGGCGCTTGCGCAGCCTAGCGTCATTTCCGCGCCGCCCGTTTTGGCTCCCCACTGCCGAATCCTAAAACACTAACCGTGGTCCCACTCTAGACTGAAGACTGTTACGCTACCTTTTGCGACGCAAGCGCAGATGTGTACAGGTCGGAAGCGCAGGCGCAGATTGCTCTACCAAAAGTTCTTGTTTTTCCAGGTTGCCCAGAACCGAGGATTTTACCGACGAGGCTTTTATTTTTTTATTTTTTTCGGGAATCATACATGCTGCCTAAGGTCTTAAGCACCCCTAGGAAGTACTTTGTGGATAGTCCTATTCGGGGCAGGTCACCACACATCAGACGAAACAGTTTTAGGAATATTGTATTAATGGAGCTCCTTTCGTAAGGATGCTTTCCATGCAGTCTGTCATTCACAAATACAGTGCACCTGTCTTTAAGTTGTGCACAAAAAGATGAAGACATCATGCCTTCCTGCAGGACAGGAAGCTCATAGTCTAGTTACAGACACAAATAATAGTTTGTATAGGAAACGGTGGAGTCAAATGGAATGGGAGGGTGGGGCAGGGAAACTTGCTGAACATGACTCCAGAACTGAATCTTGAAAGAGAAGCAGGGCTGAGCCAAATGGTGAGAGATGACTGGGGTATCCGAGGCAAGGGGACAACCAGCAAGTGCAAGTATATGGTTTAGCTAATATTTATTTAACACATTATGTGTCAGGCACTTTATAAGCTCTTTTTAAATATTTTATTAATTTATTACACTAAGTATAATATAGCTAGTATATTAAGATTTTATATTAATTATATGCTGTGTGTGTGGTGTGTGTGTGTGTGTGTATATATATATTCTTACTTAATCCTTACAAAAACCCTATGAATTAGGTTCTGTTATTTCATGGATAGAGTAATTTCCCCCAAGTCACACACCTTCTAGGAAGTGAAGCCAGCATTCAAATACACTACAGTGGTCACTCCTAAATACTAGGCCATGCGGCAAATGAAATGGTTTGCTTTTGGATTTAGCTGGGGAGATGAAATTGGAGAGGAAGATAGAGGTCAGATCAGGAATAGTTGAGGAGTTTGGGATTTTATCCTTTAGGCAGTGGAGGAATGGTACTTTTGTGATTCAAATGTCTTTGGAAAAACCCCTGAGATAGTAGAGAGGAGGATGGAAGGCAGCGAGACTAGTTTAGGCAGCTACTTTGGTAATTTAGGAACTAGATTATGAGAGCAGCTGCAGTGAAAATGAAGCGGAAGGATATATTTGAGAAACAATTAGAAGATAAAAACCACCTGGTTTAGAGACCAATTTAACCAATTTAGTGAGATGACAGGGGAAGGAGTCTAGGATAACTCAAATATTTCCATCTTGTGGCTCTTTTTACTGAGTTAAGATGCCTGTAGGACATCCAAGTGAGGTGCACAGTAGACAGTAGGAAGGATGAGCCTGGAGTTAAAGAAAAATGTGTAGACTAAAGTTACAGATTTGGGAAACATCAGTTTGGGTGATGGTTGACTACCAAGAAGTGTGAAAAGAGAAGACAAAGGTGCTGCAGAAACATACTTATGCCTAATTGAACCCACCCAAAGCACAGCTAGAGTAATTACATGCCTTAATCATATGACACCAGCACAGTGTAATGGCTTTGGAGCCAAATAAAAGTTCCAAAGATAAATCTCTGCTACATATTACTTTACGGCCATAAGTGTGTTAGTTAGGGTTCTCTAGGTTAACAGAATCAATGAGAGGTGTCTATGACCATAAAATTTATCAAAGTGACACGCAACTGTGGGTATACATGAGTCCAAATTCTGTAGAGGAGTCAGCAAACTGTCAACTCCAAGGAAGATGTCTGATGAACTCCTCAGGAAACGCTTTGCTGGGCAGCCGAAGAAGAAGTGAAGGTCCTCTGTGTTGCTTATAAATCTTCAACTGATTAATTGGATTAAATGCAGCCAATTGCATTCTCTCATTGTGGAAGACATGCCCTTTGGTGAGTCATCAGTCACAGCTGCAGTCAGATGACTGATGATTTAATAAACCAGCCTGTTGGTTTATTAACCAGCCACAAACGTCCTAGCAGCAATTGTTAGGCCAGTGTTTGCTTGACCAGACAGCTGAGTACTATCATCTGGCCAAGTTGACACATGAACGAAACCATCACAATAAGTAAGCCACTAACCTTTCTGCACCTCAGCTTCCTTTTCTGTGAGAACACATATTTTATAGGATTGTGACAGTTAAAGGTGATAGTGGGTGATGTATCTAAAGAGCTAGACCATAATGTGCTCAATGAAAGATGTTTATAAATGGTGGGTTATAATTATTCCCAGTGATCTTCCCAGTTTTGCAAAGAGGCAAACAGAAAGAGCCTCAAATAAGGCAGCTGCTATCAGAATGAAGTTTGGGGTAGAGGGTTGTGAAAGCTAGACCTTAGAAATCTGTGGGGATATTTAAGACTATTACAACTTTTTGTTTTCTCTGGTGTTTCTAATTGCCTTCTTGTGTTCTTACACTATTTACCTTTATTATGGTATCTGTGCTGGTTTGGATGTTTTATGTCCCCCAAAATGCCATTATCTTTGATGCAGTCTTGTGTGGGTAGGAAACGTATTGGTGTTGATTGAGTTGGAGACTTTTGATTGGATGTCTCCATGGAGATGTGATCACTCATCTGTGGGTGAGATCTTTCACTGGATAATTTCCATGGAAGTGTGGCCCCGCCTATTCATCATGGGCCTTGATTAGTTTACTGGAGCATTATATAAGCTCAGACAAAGGAGAGAGCTTGCTACAGCCAAGAGGGACACTTTGAAGAATGCACAGAAGCTGAGAGAGTAGCTGCAGATGAAAGACAGTTTGAAGATGGCTGTTGAAAGTAGACTCTTGTTCTGGAGAAGCTAAGAGAGGACAAAACACCCCAAGAGCAACTAAGAATGACATTTTTGAGGAACTGCAGCCTAGAGAGGAACATCCTGGGAGAAAGCTCTTTTGAAATCAGAACTTTGGAGCAGATGCAAGCCACATGCCTTCCCAGCTAACAGAGGTTTTCCGGACACCATTGTCCATCGTCCAGTTAAGGTACCTGATTGCTGATGTGTTACCTTGGATACTTTATGGCCTTAAGACTGTAACTGTTAACCAAATAAACCCCCTTTTATAAAAGCTAATCCATCCCTGGTGTTTTGCATTCCAGCAGCATTCGCAAACTAGAACAGTATACTATTTTCAAACTTTCCATTATGTTGATAATTTTATTGTGTCCCTTTTTTTTAATTGTATATCTTTCTTCTGGATCCCTATAGTCTCCAGTTTTAATCTGGATTGATTGCTATATATATGTTACACAGTTGTCATCCTGGGATTTCCCTTCACTGATCCTTTGGATAAGCATTACTATTTCCTGGATCCACCAATGTTTTCCTCATGATTTACCCATGTTGCTGGAGCACAACCTCAAATAACTTCCCAAGAAAAAAGTACATGAGAAGCAAATTTTCTGAATCTCTGCATGTCTATCAAATGACTATTTTTTTCCCCTCACATATGATGGACAATTTGAACAAGCATATACTTTTGTGTTGCTATGCAGAAAGCCATTCCTTTTCAGAACTTTAAAGGCATTGCTTTAGATTTCTCTGGCTTTCCATTTTGCTCCTTAGAAGATTGATGTTAGATTGATACCTCTTACTTTGCAGAAGAGCTGTTTCTCCAATCTCTCTCTCAGCCTCCAGTATCTTTTTATCATTGGTGTTATGAAATCACACAAAGATACGTCAAAGATTTGGGTCTCTTTTGACTCATCGTGTGGGGCATTCAGTGGACTCTTTTTGCCTAGAGGCTTTTGCTTTCAGCTTTGGAACACTTCCTTATCTTGTTTCTATAATAATTTAGTCCCTAATACTTTCTTTGTTCTCTTTTACGAGGAATAGCTACTAGTCAAATATAGAGCTCCTGGGTTGGTTGGTCTTCTATGTCTCATATTTTCACTCATAGTCTCTCCGTTTTTTTTTGTTTGTTTGTTTGTTTTTGTTTTACTTTCTGGCAGATTGTTTCAACTTCGGTAATTTTATTTTTAATTTCCAAGATCTTCCTTTTTCTGTCTATTCTTTTCAAGCATCTTGCTATGGCTTCTCAAATTGCAGATACTAAGAGTTGGTTTCTTTTGTCAATTCTGTTCCCAGAATTATCCCTATTCAAACTAAGGCTTAAGGTCTTTTACACATTGCAGGCTTTCCTAAAATGGAGGTTTTATATCAGTTATCCTTATCATGAGGCAGTGAACCACCTACACTCCTTGAAGTAGATTAGTAGTTCTTTCTTGAAGGGGAATCTGGGCAGTGCATCTTTGTGTCTTTCACAGTCTCCTATTTGCACCTGTGTCAGTTTGAATGTATTATGTCCCCCCCCCAAATGCCATTATCTTTGATGCAATTTTGTGGGGAAGACATATTAGTGTTGATTAGATTGGAATCCTTTGACTGAGTGTTTCTGTGGAGATGTGACTCAATCAACTGTGAGTGAACCACTTTGATTGGATAATTTCCATGGAGGTGTTACCTTGCCCATTCAGGGTGGGTATTAATTGGATCGCTGGAGTTGTATAAAGGAATTAACACAGAGAGGGATCAGAGAGCAACTGAGAGTGACATTTTGAAGAGGAGGTGCAGCTAAGAGAGGACAAAACACCCCAAGAGCAACATTTTGGAGAAAGCCATTTTGAAACCAGAACTCCAGAGCGGATGCCAGCCACATGTCTTCCCAACTAACAGAGGTTTTCTGGACACCAATGGCCATCCTTCAGTGAAGGTACCCGATTGTTGATGCCTTACCTTGGACACTTTATGGCCTTAAGACTATAACTTTGTAGCCAAATAAACCCCATTTATAAAAGCCAATCCATTTCTTGTATTTTGCATAAAGGCAGCATTAGCAAACTGGAACAGCAACTTATGGATCCACTTCTCCACACAGGTTTAAGGAGCAACTCTTCCAGGGCTCTGGTGGTCCCCTCTTTTCTGAAAGGACATTTAGAAGCAGTTGGTTAGTGGGATGAACCACAGTCCCTCTTGCTGAAGGTGGTGTCTGGACTGGGACAGTACTCACCACCGCCTCCTTTACTATCTGTTCTAATTTCTCCTTTCTGATCTTGGGAGCTTGGTAATGGGTCCCCAAACCTTAACTGAAAAGGATCCTGAGTACCCCTAACCTTATTCCCTTCATCTTTTCTTAAAAGGCCTGGATAAGGAGCAAATAGTGATATTCTAGAAAGAGACATCCTGTTACTTGAAAAGAAATGATTTGATTCAGTGGAAGTCATGAGATAGGAAAAAAAGAGTTCTCACCAGTTGACTTTCATATGAAAAAGTGAAAAGGGAAGCACTTAAAAAGAGTTTTAATTATACAAAATCAAGCAAAGATTGCTTATTAAACTACTTTGCTGCAGCATGGTAAAGTGTGAGCACTCTTGGTGCTTACATTGAACCCCAAATTGTGATATGACTTTTAGGGGTAAAATGATAGAAATAATGAGGTCAGTCATTATCAGCATGATAATCTTTTTTTTTTTTAATTGTAAAATGGAGGAATAAATCTCTTTGCTTTTTGGAGAGATAACTTTGAACTCTGAAAGTCCAGGGAGTATTATTGGTTTGTTCTAGGGTAAATGCTACCAAATTCTAAAGTCAGAGTGATACTTAAGTTTTTTTTTTTTTTTGTTAATGCTTATAGCATGATGGGATTTCTGACTCTTATCTTGTGGGTTCCATTCATGATTCTGTTCTGGTAACAACATTAGGCTTTTGATTAAAGCAACAACCACTACCATAAAACAACTTCTCACTTGTCTCCTTGCTTCCCTGTATCTCCTGTGTAATTTACATGATAAATTGCTGGCAGATTAATATTTTAATCTGACACACTTAAGGTGACCCTCCTCTATCATGAGTTACATCCTTGTAAAATTCTTTCTCATTGAATGTAGGTAGAATATGTAACCTGCTTCTAATCAATAGAATATGGCAAAGGTGATGAGATGTCATTCCTGATTAGGTTATGATATATATATATATCTCCATCTTGCTAGCACACACTAGAGAGACTCTCCTTGTTAGCTTTCAGAACTTAGCTGTCATGTTTTGACAGGTCCTTTGGTGAGATCCATGTGGCAAAGAACTGTGAGAATCCTCTAGGACCTGAGGGCCACTTCCAGCTGGCAGCCATTGAGAAGCCCGGCTCTTAGTTATATACAGCCACAAGGAAATGAATGAACCTGAGTGACTCTGGAATCAGATTCTTTCCTAGTCAGGCCTCCAGATGAGAATGCAGCCTGGCTGAACCTTGAATGCAGCCTTGTGAGATCATGAGCAGAGGACCCAGCTAAGCTTTGCCTGAACTCTTCATACAGAAACTGTGAGACAGTAAATGTGTGTTTTTTTAAGCCATTAACCAAGTGGTAATGTTATGCATTGACAAAAATCAAATACAATATTGTTGGGAAAAGCACTGCTCATGTACTGGTCAAACTCTTCAATTGCTCTTCACTGTCTTTGGAATAAAGTTCAGAAAGCTTATATGGGCATTCAAGGCCTCTCACCTGTCCTTTTCCTATTTTTCCCTTGTAATTTCTTATCACTGGGCCCAATCTACTTTTCCAACAGTTTCCCATTATTTCATTTTCATGACCCTGTACTTCCTCCAAATTTAACTTTGTTTATTGTATATAACAATGTTTTACATCTCAATACTAGTAACAAAGCTGTTACCCTTTCCCAATTCTCCCTATTCCAAATCCTACCCATTTTTCTAGCCTTCTATAAAGTCTGTGATTATCCCTCCTCACCCCAACTTAAAGTAATGAATGAATCCCCCCCCATATACCTTGTTTTGTGTACTTTTCAAACTGTACTGTATTATAGCCATATATCTTGGTGGATATTTGTCATTCTTTTTAGCTGCCCAGGCTCCAACACACTTTCCAATGACTATGGAATTTCCCACCTCCTGAATCTTGGTGGGACGCACCCTGCCTTTCTTTATAGAAGCTGAGCATGCCAGATTCTTAGTTTTTCAGCTTTGCTTTCAGCTGAGGCTTAAAAAGTATATGTTGAACTGAATTTTTTGATTTAATCTTTTATGATGCTTGTATAATTCCTCCAGACAAGAGGAATAAATAATGTACTCAAATAAATATACTCAGGATCAGCTTACTGAAAATAAACATCTGAATTTTCAGGAAGGTTATAAGCATGTCATATATATGTGTGCACAAAAATTATTAATTTTTTTGAAATAGCAGCATATTATTAATTAGTATTTGAATGTTTATTTTAGCCTTGTGGTTCAGAAGACTACATAAATAAATACTTTGGCAATAAATTTTGTACACTTGTTAGAGAGGGACCACAGTGCTAACAGTCTGAAAGCTGCTCTTTAATCTTCATATTCCTAGGAAGGTATTTGAAACATAGTAAGCATTCAAATAATATTTGTTGAATAAAAGAGTCAGTTTAGGAAAAACTAATCTACAGATTTCCTTCACAAATCAAACTAGACTTAATCTAGCCTAAGATTATCCTGTGGCAAAATTCTGTGCTTCCTGTATTTCCAAAAATGTTCTTATAAATTGTAAAGGAAACTATCAACTTAAAAGTTTAAATGTATTCATCATAACAAGAGTGAGTATATTGAAGCTAATTAGCTGAGGAATTGGTTCCTTCTACTTAACATCATTTTTCCCCAAACTCATAATACATAATAGCAAAGCAGTTAGTCAAAAATAGTCAAAACAGAACAAAAAGAATTCTAATTTGCAGATAAGACAATTTCAGCATTATTGCTTTTCAACTGTTTTGTTGAACATGATGATTTAAATTTTCTCATCTAAGTTGGCTGTATGTAGGGTTGGTCTCTACAAATAAACAGAAACAGAAGAAACAACACTGAGACTAAAGTACAGTGCAGTAGTTGGATGCTAAATGGCCTGGTGAAGGGAAAGGGGGAGTGTCACCTGGCACAGGGACGGGGTCTGCCATGTGTTGCTGGGGAATAGGGGAGAGATAAGTTTATCATTAGCAGGAACAACAAATTGTTGACAAGAAGCCTTTTGACCAAACCAATACTTAGCATTCTTTTGGCAATTCGCAAGGAAACTATATTGTCTGAGGAGATTATTCTACCTTGTTCTGGTCCCCTAATCCTCTGCTCTAGTCAAGTCTTTGTGTCCAATAGGATCTTGCTATTCAAGATGTGGTCTTAGGGGCAGCAGCAGTGGGCATCACTCAGGAGCTTGTTAGAAATGCAGACTCTCAGACCCTACCCCAGACTTACTAAATCAGAAACTTTATTTTAACAAGTTCCCTAGGTGACCCATATACACAGTAACTTTGGAGGACTGCAATAGAATTCTTAGTTCTCCTGTAAATCCGCTAGTGAATCTATAAAAGAAAAAAAAAAAAAAAGCCTTGGAATGAATATTTTTCTTATCTTTTAACAAAACTGACCACTGGTCACCAGCATGACACTACAGTTTTTCCATTGGCTGCTATTCATTCAACAAATATTTGGTAGGTAGATGGGCAAGCATAATAAATAATTAACATTTACCCAGTTCGTTTAATCTCCTAGACATCCACGAGGCTATTATCCCTATTTTATAAATAGGGAGATTGAAGAGAGAGAGAGAAAAGGGAAGATACCCAAGATGACTTTAGTGCTGTGCAGTGGAGGAATCTGGATCCGAAAGGGCGCCACTCTGAATGCAGAGCCCATGCTCCACTACTTTTTACTGCCGTCCACACGGAGAGTCGCTATTCATTCCCTCCCCTCTACACGAGTGTTACAGAACGCCACGCTTCCTCTAGTCGAGTAGCAGAGTTCTTCCCTCTCTGGCCTCGGGTGTCCTGGGCAACCGCTAAGCTCGAAGTTCAGGGGGCCAATTAACTAACATCCAGAACTAGCTCTCTCCAGGCGCCGGGACGGAGCCTTGGGCGCAGAAGGGTAAATTTGTAATTTGCTGGTCCCAGGGAAGATCCAGACTTGCCATTTCATCCTTTCATTTTGGTCCTCCCTCTTGCCAGTGAATTAGAGGCGAAAAAAGAGCCTAGAAGGCGCTTCCCACAACAAAAATGGCCTCCGTGCACTCCTTGCCCAATATGAAACCCTTCGCCTCCGGTCTCCATAGTAACTCGGCCGGCTCCTTTCGTGCCGGCTTAGACCCAGAGTGTATGCAAATTATGAGCATTTCCCTCCCCCTGTTTTTTTGCGACAGTTGCAGCCAAAGTCACGGCAGCTGAGGTTGGTGTCAGCTGATTTACTGCAGCGGCGTCGGTGGTGGCGGCGGTAGCGGCGGTGGCGGAGGCGGCAGCAACGGTCACGGCACCTTGCATGTGGCTGGGAAGGGATTGCGGTCCCAAAGGTTTTTCCACCCAGATTTTCCCACCCCGCATCCTCCTTACATACGCCCTCTCCTTGTCCTTTTGCTGGAACGCCCACGGGTGGACCGACAGGCGACATCGCGGTCTGAGATGAGGCTGTGACAGGTAAAAAGGGGGTTTTCAAGCTTCTCCAGGGGATACCCTAGCGCGGGATGTGCCTGCACCGCGAGGTCAGGGGTCAGGGCCAAGGGTCACAGCTCCACTTTAGCCAGGGGCGTCTCTAGTTGTCAGTACGCTGCTGCTGCAAGCTGTGTTCCGCGCCTGGCTGTGGGGTTCAGGCCCACAGCTAGGCGCCTGTGCCGGGAGTGTGGGGTCCTAACCGAGATCTTTGGGCTTGGTTGCCAAATGAGTGGCATTTGCTTCTCCTGACAGTGGCTTTAGTCTTGAGGTGGGACTTCCTTGCATTCAGGGGCTGTCTGAACGGGGTTGGGTGGTGCCTTTGGGGAATGCTGTACTTGTTGGGATACGTGTGGTCTCTCCTTGCCTGTTAGTACTATTCTTTAGTTTATCCTTGCTTAAAGGTGGAATTTTACACCCCCTGTCGATACTGAGACCCTGTTTCATCTTTGAGATGCCATCTGCCCATTCTCATCCCTTTGCCCGAGGACTTGGTCTAAGATTGTACTTTCTATTCCCATTCACTTACCAATGGGACTCAGCATTCTAAAGCTATATGTTTGATTCAGACATTGGGTTTTATGTTTTCGACTTACTCCCTAAGGGGGTTTCTTAGGCCCTAGGTGGAATTTGCTGGATCTTAGAGTTGAAACCATGGCAGCTACAGTTGCATGGCAGGCTACGTACATATTGTTGATAGCCCTAATTTCAAGTTTTAGTAACAGCTACAACCTCCTTTCACTATAATATTTGCCATGAGGCAAAAAAGGCAAGCTATAATTCTTTCATACTTTTATTGCTTACAACTTGATAGACAAGATTTCAAGAATCATCTGTTGTAAGAAATAAATTGACTATGTTTTTGCAATTCTTACACAAAAAATCTGGTTTACATTAGTATCTTGCTTTGTAAGCAGACTTGGCAGCTTAAAAGTGAGAATGTGTTGAAAATGCCTTTATTATTAAGAAGATTAAAAATTACTATGATTTCATCCCAAAAAAGAGTTCTTAGTTGTTTCACATTGGGAAAATGGACCAATATAAACAGTAAATGCTTCATTGTTAGCCTCTATTAGAGATTGTGCTAGAGAAATTCATTTGTTTATATGTCTGTCTATTTTTAAAATGTTCCAAAGCTCTAACTAACAGCAAAACTTGGATATACAACTTTATTTTTAGTTATTGCCACCTATGGCTAAAGTGTTTTTTTAATTTTTTTTTTTATCAGAGAAGTTGTGGGTTTACAGAATAATCATGCAGAAAATACAGAGTCACCATATACCCCTTCCCCTCATTATTAACATTTTGCATTAGTGTGGTAACTTTGTTACAACTGATGAAGGAATATTATTATAATTATGCTATTGCCTATAGTTCATAGTTTACATCATGGTTTTTATTCTAGTAACATATATACAACATAAAATTTTCCCTTTTTAACCACATTCAAATACATAATTAAGTAGTGTTAATTTTTGGCTACCCCATCACCACCAGCCATTACCAAAACTTTTCCATCACCCCAAACAGAAACTCTGTACCAATTAAGCATGAACTCCTCATTCCCTACCCCCATCCCTGCCCCTGGTAAACTTGTAGGCTGGTTTCTGATACTATGTATTGACTTAATCTTAATTATTTCATATCAGTGAGATCATTTAGTATTTGTCCTTTTGTCTTTGGCTTATTTCACTCAACATGATGTCTTCAAGGTTGATCCATGTTGTCTCATGTATCAGAACGTCATTCCTTTTTGTGACTGAATAATATTCCACTGTATATATATACCACATTGTGTTTATTCATTCATCTGTTGATGAACACTGGGATTGCTTTCATCTTTTAGCAGTTATAGATCAAGCCACTATGAGCAGTGGTGTGCTAATATCTGTTTGAGTTCCTGCTTTCAGTTCTTTTGGATGCATACCTAGACGTGGGATTGCTAGGTAGTATGGTTATTCTATACTTAACTTTCTGAGGAGCTGCCAAACTGTGTTCCACAGCAGCTGCACTATTTTTCATTCCCACAAACAATGAACTAGTGTTCCTGTTGCTCCACATTTTCTTCAATACTTGTTGTTTTCTGTTTTTCTTTTTTTTTAATATTAGCCATTCTAGTGGGCGTGAAATTGTATATCACTGAGGTTTTGATTTCCGTATCCCTAATGGCTAATGATGTTGCCCATCTTTTCATGTGCTTACTGGCCATTTGTATATCTTCTTTGGAGAAATGTCTATTCAAGTCTTTTGCCCATTTTTAAATTGGGTTGTTTTTGTTGTTGAGTTGTAGGATTTTTATTTCTATATTCTGGATATTAAACCCTGTGCTGGTTTTAAGCTGTATGTACCCCAGAAAAACATGTTCTTAAAGTTAATTCATTCTTGTGGGTGTGAGCCCATTTCAAATAGGACCTTTAGATGAGGCTACATCAGTTAAGGTGTGACCTGTCTCATTCAGGATGGGTCTTAATCCTATTACCGGAGTCTGTATAAGTAAAATGAAATTCAGACAGAGAGAAAGCCACCGAAGCAAGAAGCTGAAATCACCAAAACCTGGAAGAGAAGGGAGAGACCAGTTAGCATTGCCATATACCTTGCCATGTGACAGAGGAGCCAAGGATCACTGGCAGCTGGTCTTCGGGAAGAAAGCATTGCCTTAATGATGCCTTGATTTGGACATCTTCCTGTCCTCAAAACTGTGAGCGAATAAATTCCCATTGTTTAACCTGACCCATTTCATAGTATTTGCTTTGAGGAGCCTAGGAAACTAAAACAAACCCTCATTGGATATATGGTTTCCAAATATTTTCTCCCATTGTGTAGATTGTCTTTTTACTTTCATGATGACATCCTTTGCACAAAGATTTTTAATTTTGATGAGGTCCCATTTATCAATTTTTTTCTTTTGCTTTTGGCATAAAATATTAAGAAACTATTACCTAAACAAGCTCCTGAAGATGCTTCCATATGTTTTCTTCTAGGAGTTTTATAGTTCAGTTCTTATATTTAGGTCTGTGATCCATTTTGAGTTAAGTTTTGTATATGGTGTGAGGTAGGGATTTCACCTTTTCTTTCTTTCTTTTTTTAATGCAGTTTTATTGAAATATATTCATATGCCATACAGTCATCCAATGTGTACAACAGTTGTTTACAGTATCATCATATGGTTGTGCATTCATCACCACAATCAATTTTTGAACATTTTCATTACTCAAAAAAATAAAAATAAGAATAAAAATAAAAGTGAAAAAGAACACCCAAAATATTCCATACCCCTCCTCCCACTTATTATTCATTTACTTTTTGTCCCCATTTTTCTACTCATTTGTTCATATACTGGGTAAATGGAGTGTGGGCCATAAGGTTTTCACAATCATACATTCACACCATATAAGCTATATAGTTATACGATTGTCTTCAAGAATCAAGGATACTGGATTGCAGTTCAACAGCTTCAGATATTTCCTTCTAGCTATTCTAATAAATTAAGAATTAAAAAGGAATATCTATATAATGCATAAGAGTTAGCTCCAGAATGACCTCTTGACTCCACCTGAAATCTCTCAGCCACTGAAACTCTATTTTGCTTCATTTGTCTTCCCCCTTTTGTTCAAGAAGACCCTCTCAATCCCACGATGCCAGGGCCAGGCTCATCCCCAGGAGTCATGTCCCACATCGCCAGGGAGATTTCACATCCCTGGGCGTCATGTCCCGCATCGGTGGGGAGGGCAGCAAGTCCACCTGCCAAGTTGGCATAGAGAGAGAGGCCACACAGGAGCAACAAAAGAGGTTCTCTGGGGGTGACTCTCAGTCACGATTGTAAGTAGGCTTAGCCTCTCCTGTGCAGTAACAAGTTTCAAAAGGGCAAGCCCCAAGATTGAGGGCTTGACCTACCAAATGGGTAGTCCCCAGTGCTTGGGAGAATATCAGGAATTCCCCAGCTGGGGAAGTTTAATATTTCCACATTTTCCCCCAGTCCCTCAAGGTGGCATTGCATATACTTTTAATTCTTTGCCCAAATTACTCTGGGATGTGTTGGGGCTTCACACTAACCCGTACAAACCGACCAATCTCATTCCCTATTCAGGGTTCCATGTAATTATGGTGTTTGAGTAAACTGACCATACAAGTTAAATTATATAGTATGTTACAGAAAATATAGACTTTGCACCAAATAAATATCTCTTCCTTTGGTCTCACACAGAAGCCAAAGTTTTAAAACACAGCACCTTCATTCTTTTACTTGTGGATTTCCAGTGTTCCTAGAACCATTTGTTGAAGAGACTATTCTTTCGTTGAATGGACTTGGCACCCTTGTCAAAAATAAATTGGCCATGAATGTGAAGTTTTTTCCTGAACTTTCAATTCAATTCCACTGGTCTATATGTTTGTCCTGTGGCTAAATTTTAAAAGATCTTGAGATTGGATGAATCACAGGGCCTAGACCATTACCTTGTTTCTTAAGTATCACTATAGGAACTTATATTCATGGGTAGTTGAACCTTGTATCTTCCAACTCCCTTTTATTTTATCTTGGATAAAAGTTTTGACGTTAAAGGAAGTAGAATGGTTTTTCCATGTAACAGGCTTAGCATTGAAAATCTTACAAGTACTAAACTGGTTCTGTGCCTTCCTGAGGGAGATTATTGAGATTAGCTTTAGTGGCATGGTATATTCTAGGTTGAGTCCTTAAGTTTTTTCACAGACCTCCGGTGCAGAAGACTGAATTAATCTTACTCAATTCAGTGGTCGTTATTGGGCTGCTCAAGGTGTCTCATTTTTTTCATTCATCCCCTTTTATTCCAATTCCCACTGTATTCTCTTGCCCATCAACATGCAGACAAACATTCTAACATGGGTGTCTTAGGTTTTCCAGAGCTGTTATGACAAATACCACACACTGGTGGGCTTAACGACAGGAATTTATTGACTTATGGTTTCAGAGGCTGGAAGTCCAAAATCAAGCAACTGGCAAGCCTATGCTTTCTCCCCAAAGTCTGCAGCAGTCTGGTGCTGGATTGCTGCAATCCCTGGGATTCCTTTGCTTGTATCTCTGCCTCGTATCATATGATGATCCCTCTCTTGTGTGTCTGCTCTTTCAGTTTCTGCTGAATCTGGCTCCTCTTGCTCATTGCATCCAAATGTCTTCTGCTTCTAAGGGACATCAGTAATGTGGATTAAGCACACCATAATTCAGTTGAGCCACACCTTAACTAATAATACATTTTCAATAGGTCCTGTTTACAAATGAGTTGATACCCACAAGAAGGTTGACACCCACAAAGGCAATTGTGGACTTAAATAATTCAGTCTCCTCAGTGTGATATGTATCCTGCTGTTTCTGTTGTTATGTGTATGTTGTTTTGGGTGTCCACATTTTTTTATTTATAGAGGGGATATCAGACTATATATCTCTTTTTTTAAAAAAAAGTTCTCTCTCCATTTATGTTGTAAAGATCCGTTTGTGTTGCTATATATTGCTTCTAACTGCTGCACAGTGTTTTAGAGTGTGCATCTACTGCATTTCATCTGTCTAGTTTTCTATTTGTGGAAACTTATATTACCTTTAATTTCTTATCACCTTAGAAAATACTTTGATAAACATTCCTTTGAGACCTCTGTGATAATTTTCTTTGAGAAATAAAGCCAGGATTGTGATTTCTGGATCATAGGGTATCCATATATTTTATTGAATTACTGCCAGATTGCATTCGAGAACAAATTTCAATGGTCTATAATCCTGTGAGAAATTCATGAGGGTTCCTATCTACCAATGTTTGCTGTTATCAGGCACTCTGAGTTTTCAAAATTAATTGATACAAAGTAAAATCTCATTTTAAATTACATTTCACTGATTACTAACGAATTTGAGCATTTCTTTATGTTAATGCTAGCAGTCATAGGCCAGAAATTAGGCAGTGCCTTTAATGCTGGATTTACCTGTTAAATTTCTCTGTAATGTTGTTTTTTATTTGTTGGGACAGGTAAACTTGATGATTAGAGTACAGGATTAATGAGATTAATGAAAATGTTCCCATTGTTGTCAATTTAATTGTTGTATTTCATAGACACTAATCTTAGATCTGAGAGCTTCTTGACAGCTCAGTGAAATTCTGTCATAGCTAAGACTTCATGTTCCTACTTACAGATACTATGAGAGTAATGTTACCTCAGAGTTTGAACGCCATACTATGTAGTTCATTTGTCTTGGTCTATATCTGATACTTAAAGCTATTTTGCTGATTAGAACACAAAAGATTCTATTGGAAGGAGAAATACTGCATCATGACTGCTTTCAGAAGGGCCTTATCCAAGTGAATTTTTATTTCCTTTCTATTAAAGGATATATACATATATATATATATATATATATATATATATATATATATGTATGTATGTATGTATGTATTCTAAACAAAAACAGGAATTGTTTTCCAAAATGTGTTGGTGATGCTTAATGAAAATATAATTTTTATTATTATTGTTGTTTTTTTTTTTTTGGCTAGTGCTTGCTTGGGTTCAAGGGAGCCATAAAATGATGGAACAATAAAATGTTAAGGTGCTGGTCGGTTCAGAGTGGAGAAAATTTATGAAGTGCTGAAGTTAGTCTGTGGGGTCTTTTCAAATAGAAAATTGCAGGAAGTACATGACTGTTTAACCACTGTCTCCACTTAATTTATTTATTTATTTTTTTTTTTATATTCTTTTTTTTTTTTTTAATCATCATTTTATTGAGATATATTCACATACCACGCAGTCATACAAAACAAATTGTACTTTCGATTGTTTACAGTACCATTACATAGTTGTAGATTCATCACCTAAATCAATCCCTGACACCTTCATTAGCACACACACAAAAATAACAAGAATAATAATTAGAGTGAAAAAGAGCAATTGAAGTAAAAAAGAACACTGGGTACCTTTGTCTGTTTGTTTGCTTCCCCTACTTTTCTACACATCCATCCATAAACTAGACAAAGTGGAGTTTGGTCCTTATGGCATTCCCAATCCCACTGTCACCCCTCATAAGCTACATTTTTATACAACTGTCTTCGAGATTCATGGGTTCTGGGTTGTAGTTTAATAGTTTCGGGTATCCACCACCAGCTACCCCAATTCTTTAGAACCTAAAAAAGGTTGTCTAAAGTGTGCGTAAGAGTGCCCACCAGAGTGATCTCTCGGCTCGTTTTGGAATCTCTCTGCCACTGAAGCTTATTTCATTTCCTTTCACATCCCCCTTTTGGTCAAGAAGATGTTCTCCATCCCACGATGCCGGGTCTACATTCCTCCCCGGGAGTCATATTCCACGTTGCCCGGGAGATTCACTTCCCTGGGTGTCTGATCCCACGTAGGGGGGAGGGCAGTGATTTCACCTTTCAAGTTGGCTTAGCCAGAGAGAGAGGGCCACATCTGAGCAACAAAGAGGCATTCAGGAGGAGACTCTTAGGCACAAATACAGGGAGGCCTAGCCTCTCCTTTGCAGCAACCGTCTTCCCAAGGGTAAAACTTATGGTAGAGGGCTCAACCCATCAAACCACCAGTCCCCTATGTCTGTGGTCATGTTAGCAACCATGAAGGTGGGGTAGGCAAATACCCCTGCATTCTCCACAGGCTCCTCAAGGGGGCACTACATCTTTTTTTTTTTTTTTTTTTCCTTGTTTGTCTTTTTTCTTTTTTTCTTTTTTTTTTTTTTAACTTTCCCTTCTTTTTTAAATCAACTGTATGAAAAAAAAAGTTAAAAAGAAAACAAACATACTATAAAAGAACATTTCAAAGAGACCATAACAAGGGAGTAAGAAAAAGACAACTAACCTAAGATAACTGCTTAACTTCCAACATGTTCCTACTTTACCCCAAGAAAGTTACATAATATAGCAACATTTCAGTGAACTTGTTCCTACTACATCCATCAGAAATTAACAGACCATAGTCATTTCTGGGCATCCCCAGAACGTTAAATAGCTTATCTGTTCTTCTTGGATTATTGTTCCCCCTTCCTTAATTGCTCTCTACTGCTAGTTCCCCTACATTCTACATTATAAACCATTTGTTTTACATTTTTCAAAGTTCACATTAGTGGTAGCATATAATATTTCTCTTTTTGTGCCTGGCTTATTTCGCTCAGCATTATGTCTTCAAGGTTCATCCATGTTGTCATATGTTTCACCAGATCGTTCCTTCTTACTGCCGCGTAGTATTCCATCGTGTGTATATACCACATTTTATTTATCCACTCATCTGTTGAAGGACATTTGGGTTGTTTCCATCTCTTGGCAATTGTGAATAATGCTGCTATGAACATTGGCGTGCAGATATCTGTTCGTGTCACTGCTTTCCGATCTTCCGGGTATATACCGAGAAGTGCAATCGCTGGATCGAATGGTAGCTCTATATCTGGTTTTCTAAGGAACTGCCAGACTGACTTCCAGAGTGGCTGAACCATTATACAGTCCCACCAACAATGAATAAGAGTTCCAATTTCTCCACATCCCCTCCAGCATTTGTAGTTTCCTGTTTGTTTAATGGCAGCCATTCTAACCGGTGTTAGATGGTATCTCATTGTGGTCTTAATTTGCATCTCTCTAATAGCTAGTGAAGCTGAACATTTTTTCATGTGTTTCTTGGCCATTTGTATTTCCTCTTCAGAGAACTGTCTTTTCATATCTTTTGCCCATTTTATAATTGGGCTGTCTGTACTATTGTCATTGAGTTGTAGGATTTCTTTGTATATGCAAGATATCAGTCTTTTGTCAGATACATGGTTTCCAAAAATTTTTTCCCATTGAGTTGGCTGCCTCTTTACCTTTTTGAGAAATTCCTTTGAGGTGCAGAAACTTCTAAGCTTGAGGAGTTCCCATTTATCTATTTTCTCTTTTGTTGCTTGTGCTTTGGGTGTAAAGTCTAGGAAGTGGCCGCCTAATACAAGGTCTTGAAGATGTTTTCCTACATTATCTTCTAGGAGTTTTATGGTACCTTCTTTTATATTGAGATCTTTGGTCCATTTTGAGTTAATTTTTGTGTAGGGGGTGAGGTAGGGGTCCTCTTTCATTCTTTTGGATATGGATATCCAACTCTCCCAGCCCCATTTGTTGAAAAGACCATTATGGCTCAGTTCGGTGACTTTGGGGGCCTTATCAAAGATCAGTCGGCCATAGATCTGAGGGTCTATCTCTGAATTCTCAATTCGATTCCATTGATCTATATGTCTATCTTTGTGCCAGTACCATGCTGTTTTGGCAACTGTGGCTTTATAATAAGCTTCAAAATCAGGGAGTGTAAGTCCTCCCACTTCGTTTTTCTTTTTTAGAGTGTCTTTAGCAATTCGAGGCATCTTCCCTTTCCAAATAAATTTGATAACTAGCTTTTCCAAGTCTGCAAAGTAGGTTGTTGGAATTTTGATTGGGATTGCATTGAATCTGTAGATGAGTTTGGGTAGAATTGACATCTTAATGACATTTAGCCTTCCTATCCATGAACATGGAATATTTTTCCATCTTTTAAGGTCCCCTTCTATTTCTTTTAGTAGAGTTATGTAGTTTTCTTTGTATAGGTCTTTTACATCTTTGGTTAAGTTTATTCCTAGGTACTTGATTTTTTTAGTTGCTATTGAAAATGGTATCTTTTTCTTGAGTGTCTCTTCAGTTTGTTCATTTCTAGCATATAGAAACATTACTGACTTATGTGCATTAATCTTGTATCCTGCTACTTTGCTAAATTTGTTTATTAGCTCTAGTAGGTGTATCGTCGATTTCTCAGGGTTTTCTAGATATAAGATCATATCATCTGCAAACAATGACAGTTTTACTTCTTCTTTTCCAATTTGGATGCCTTTTATTTCTTTGTCTTGCCGGATTGCCCTGGCTAGCACTTCCAGCACAATGTTGAATAACAGTGGTGACAGCGGGCATCCTTGTCTTGTTCCTGATCTTAGAGGGAAGGCTTTCAGTCTCTCACCATTGAGTACTATGCTGGCTGTGGGTTTTTCATATATGCTCTTTATCATGTTGAGGAAGTTTCCTTCAATTCCTACCTTTTGAAGTGTTTTTATCAAAAAGGGATGTTGGATTTTGTCAAATGCTTTTTCAGCATCTATTGAGATGATCAATTGATTTTTCCCTTTCGAGTTTTTAATGTGTTGTAATACATTGATTGTTTTTCTTATGTTGAACCATCCTTGCATGCCTGGAATGAACCCCACTTGGTCATGGTGTATGATTTTTTTAATGTGTCTTTGGATTCGATTTGCAAGTATTTTGTTGAGGATTTTTGCATCTATATTCATTAGGGAGATTGGCCGGTAGTTTTCCTTTTTTGTAGCATCTTTGCCTGGTTTTGGTATTAGATTGATGTTAGCTTCATAAAATGAGTTAGGTAGTGTTCCATTTTTTTCAATGTTTTGAAAGAGTTTGAGTAAGATTGGTGTCAGTGTTTTCTGGAAAGTTTGGTAGAATTCCCCTGTGAAGCCATCTGGCCCTGGGCATTTATTTGTGGGAAGATTTTTGATGACTGATTGGATCTCTTTGCTTGTGATGGGTTGGTTGAGGTCTTCTATTTCTTCTCTGGTCAGTCTAGGTTGTTCATATGTTTCCAGGAAATTGTCCATTTCTTCTACATTATCCAGTTTGTTGCCATACAGTTGTTCATAATATCCTCTTATAATTTTTTTAATTTCTTCAGGATCTGCAGTTACGTTACCTTTTTCATTCATTATTTTGTTTATATGGGTCTTCTCTCTTTTTGATTTTGTCAGTCTAGCTAGGGGCTTGTCAATCTTGTTGATCTTCTCAAAGAACCAACTTTTGGTGATATTTATCCTTTCTATTGTTTTTTTGTTCTCTATGTCATTTATTTCTGCTTTAATCCTTGTTATTTCTTTTCTTCTACTTGGTTTAGGATTGGTTTGCTGTTCATTTTCTAGCTTCTTCAGTTGATCCATTAGTTCTTTGATTTTGGCTCTTTCTTCCTTTTTAATATATGCGTTTAGTGCTATAAATTTCCCCCTTAGCACTGCTTTTGCTGCATCCCATAGGTTTTGGTATGTTGTGTTCTCATTTTCATTCGTCTCTATATATTTAGCAATTTCTCTTGCTATTTCTTCTTTAACCCACTGATTGTTTAGGAGTGTGTTGTTTAACCTCCAGGTATTTGTGAATTTTCTAAGTCTCTGATGGTTATTGACTTCTAATTGTATTCCATTGTGGTCAGAGAATGTGCTTTGAATAATTTCAATCTTTTTAAATTTATTGAGGCTTGTTTTATGTCCCAGCATATGATCTATTCTGGGGAAAGTTCCGTGAGCACTAGAAAAGTATGTGTATCCTGGTGATTTGGGATGTAATGTCCTGTAGATGTCTGTTAAATCTAATTCATTTATCATATTGTTTAGGTTTTCAATTTCCTTATTGGTCTTCTGTCTGGTTGATCTATCTATAGGAGAGAGTGATGTGTTGAAGTCTCCCACAATTATTGTGGAAACATCAATTGCTTCCTTTAGTTTTGCCAATGTTTCTCTCATGTATTTTGTGGCACCTTGATTGGGTGCATAGACATTTACGATTGTTATTTCTTCTTGCTGAATTGCCCCTTTTATTAGTATGTAGTGGCCTTCTTTGTCTCTCAAAACATCCCTGCATTTGAAGTCTATTTTATCTGAGATTAATATTGCTACACCTGCTTTCTTTTGGCTGTAGCTTGCATGAAATATTTTTTTCCATCCTTTCACTTTCAGTTTCTTTGTGTCCCTGTGTCTAAGATGAGTCTCTTGTATGCAACATATTGATGGTTCATTTTTTTTGATCCATTCTGCGAATCTATATCTTTTAATTGGGGAGTTTAATCCATTTACATTCAACGTTAAAACCGTGAAGGCATTTCTTGAATCGGCCATCTTATCCTTTGGATTATGTTTGCCATATTTTTCCCTCTCTCTATTAATATCCTTTATTGTACCCATACCGAATCTCTTTAGTACTGAACCTTTCTCCAGGTCTCTCTGTCCTGTCTTTGTTTCTCTGTCTGTAGGGCTCCCTTTAGTATCTCCAGTAGGGCAGGTCTCTTGTTAGCAAATTCTCTCAGCATTTCTTTGTCTGTGAAAAATTTAAGCTCTCCCTCAAATTTGAAGGAGAGCTTTGCTGGATAAAGT
Source organism: Choloepus didactylus (assembly GCF_015220235.1). Taxonomy (NCBI): domain Eukaryota; kingdom Metazoa; phylum Chordata; class Mammalia; order Pilosa; family Megalonychidae; genus Choloepus; species Choloepus didactylus. The sequence goes on along the minus strand of NC_051322.1, from coordinate 23,764,628 downwards.
ATTCTTGGCTGGAAATTCCTCTCACTCAGAATTTTAAATATATCGTGCCACTGCCTTCTTGCCTCCATGGTGGCTGCTGAGTAGTCGCTACTTAGTCTTATGCTGTTTCCTTTGTATGTGGTGAATTGCTTTTCTCTTGCTGCTTTCAGAACTTGCTCCTTCTCTTCTATGTTTGACAGTGTGATCAGTATATGTCTCGGAGTGGGTTTTTTTGGATTTATTCTATTTGGAGTTCGCTGAGCATTTATGATTTGTGTATTTATGTTGTTTAGAAGATTTGGGAAGTTTTCCCCAACAATTTCTTTGAATACTCTTCCTAGACCTTTACCCTTTTCTTCCCCTTCTGGGACACCAATGAGTCTTATATTCGGACGTTTCATATTATCTATCATATCCCTGAGGTCCATTTCGAGTTTTTCAATTTTTTTCCCCATTCTTTCTTTTATGCTTTCATTTTCCATTCTGTCATCTTCCAGGTCACTGATTCGTTGTTCAACTTCCTCTAGTCTTGTACTATGAGTGTCCAGAATCTTTTTAATTTGGTCAACAGTTTCTTTAATTTCCATAAGATCATCCATTTTTTTATTTAGTCTTGCAATGTCTTCTTTATGCTCTTCTAGGGTCTTCTTGATTTCCTTCATATCCCGTACTAGGGTCTCATTGTTCATCTTTAGTTCTTTGAGTAGCTGCTCTAGGTGGTGTGTCTCTTCTGGTCTTTTGATTTGGGTGCTTGGGCTTGGGTTATCCATATCGTCTGGTTTTTTCATATGCTTTATAATTTTCTGTTGTTTTTGGCCTCGTGGCATTTGCTGAACTTGATAGGGTTCTTTTAGGGTTTGTAGACCAGTTGAAGTCCTTATCTCTAATTTATCAGATCTACAGCTTCGTGGAGTACACTTTCTCTAACTAACCAGCAGATGGCGTCCACGAGCCACCTGTTCTCCACAAGCCAGATCTCCCCTGCTTAGCCTTTTTGGTGAGTGGGGGAGTGAGTCTTGTGGGGCCCAATTGGTGTACCAAGCTTGCGTGTGTAGTTGGTGTTGCCTGCCCTGTATGTGGGGCGTGTTTCTGGGCAGTCGGGGAGGGGGGGTGGCCCTAACAATCAAATCTCCCTGATGATCCTAGAGTTTTAAAGCTGCTGCAATAGTCTAATACTTCAGTTCAGTCCTGCCACAGTTTGTCTCTGCCACTGACCCCCAAGTCTTTGGTATTGGCGTATGGCTCCTGAGACTTGCAAGTGGGCCCCTCTTCCAGGCTGTGCACCCCGGGTCCTCTGTTGAGGGATGACTGTGCTATGTCACAGGTGAGTGCCGTCCCCCCAGGGCAGTTCTGGGCTGCTGGGCTGTGTTGGGAGGCTCCCAGTCTGCTCAAATGATGGCTGAATGGGGCTCTGTTAATTCACACTGCTCCCCCTTCCCAGCTCTGGGACATTCAGCTGAGGTTGCAGGGAAGGCTAATGTCCACGCCCAGTTTTGTGGTGTGTGCCTGTTATTTGAAGCACTTCCGTCACACTGGGTTGTCTGGGGCAGCTCTGGGCTATGGGGCTGGCGATGGGCAGGAGTGTTTCCTGTCCACCAGGATGGTGGCTGTGAGCGGACACCCCCCTTTTCTTGGGAAGTTGTGTTGTTTAGTGAATTTTCTCAGCCACTGGAATATTGCCTTTTGTCTCAGAGCTCTCTTAGTTCTGCTCTTGACTTGACGTGCCCAAATTTCAATTCTTTGAAGCTTTCTGTATTGAGCTTCTTAGAGTAATTGTTTTAGAAAAAGCAAAAAGGATTTAAAAAAAAAAAAAAAAAACGGCCCTCCTCAGAGATGTAATGGGTTATTGAAATGCTAATAGACAAAGCAACCAGGGCCATTAAGGAAAGGTGTACAGGGCAGAGAGATCAGCTTTGCTTCGGGATTTGCATATGCGCCTCAAGGCCTGATCTCCGCCCTTCCCCTTTCTGTGTTCACCAGAACTCCAAAAATCCTCTGCTTTTATTTTGGAGTTTTTCGTGTTGTTTTTTTTCTATGTCTGTCTCCTCTCTGCTGGGCTGGCTGCTCTCAGAGTCTCTGGTGTCTGGTCTCAGTCTATCTATGGTTGGAGTTTGAATCAGTAGAATGAGTTTCCGATAAGAGCAGCCACTGCAATTCTCCCTTCTCCTTCCCGGAGCTGACAGCCCCTCCTCCCCCGGGACTGAGCCTGGCAGGGAGGGGCGCGGGTCCCCTGGCCGCAAAAACTTACAGATTTCGCTGATCTCAGCAGTTCCACGTTTTCATGAGTGTTGTATGAAGTATGCCCAAAGACAGATTGCTCTGTGGTGTCCAGTCCACGCAGTTCCTGGCTTTTTACCTACTTTCCTGGAGGAGTAACTAAAACATACAGCTCACCAGTCTGCCATCTTGCCCAGATGTTCTGGATGTATATTCTTAAACTGAAGAATTAAGAGGTCATGGTCCTTGTCACATCCCCATGTAATTTACCCATCAGGCCCTCTAGGCCAAGCAATGTGCTAGTTACGATAGGCGTGCAGGGCAAAGTAGAGTATAAACGGCAAACTGGAAAGTCTTCTTCCAGGGCAGGCGTCCTCGCGCACTACGGGAGCCCGGTAGTCTCCGCGGCCAGAAGAGGGTGGGTCGCACGGGGAGGCTGCGAGGGATTCTGGGGCTTAATTTAGCAATGTAGTTTATGTCCCTCCGAGTTCATGGAAGATATTTTACTGGTGTTTTGCACATATATATTTTTCTCTGAATGTTAATAGTTAATATATGTCAGCAATCAACCAATTGATGGAGTGAATCAGTTAACTTCTGTTCTCTCCTTAAAGTTTTATTTGTTGTCTTCCTTAAGGGCTCTTTTTTTTTTTTCCTAAGCATTTCGAATACAAATGAATAATAAAAACCACCATTATTGGGAGCAAAAAGTTCACACTAATAAAATACATTGCACTAATAAATAATCACTGTACTTAGCAGTTTTATGATTAACAGGGGTTAGTGAGTGTAGTAGCTATTAGCTAAAATAAACCATGTCATCTAATAATGCTTCATATTTCCTAAGATATCTTTTGCTGTGCATGTATCATAGATATAATAAAAAGCCTGGAATATAAGTAAAACTGCAGCTGGAGAAAAAACAGTTAATATGTTTATAGAGCTTTGATTAAGGAGATGTATTATTGACATAATTATAGAGGAATTATTAATGTGAAATCCAAAGCACATAAAATGAAGATGCACTTTGATTTGTTGATGGGTACAATTTTTTTGAAATCAAGGCAAAACATTTTATTAAATAATTTGTTCATTTGTTAATGAGATGTTTGGGTACCTCCTGTGTGGCAGGAATTCCAGGCTCTGGGAATACAGTAGAGAACAAAACATACAAATCTTCACTTTCATCCCTTCAGGTATCTTCCTTTCTAGTGGAAGATGCAGACAATAAATAAGTAAATAAAACATAGGGTACATTAAATGATTGTAATGCTCCGCAGAAATATAATAAAATACTGTTTGGTGGTAGGTGATTGTTGCAATTTATGATGGTCAGGAAAAGCTTCACTTATGAGCTGACATTTTAGCAGAGATCTGCAGGAATGAGGGACTATGCCATGAGAATGTCTAGGGGGACACTGTTCTGAGTTGAGAACTTGCTGATCTTTGAGGAGCATTGCGGGGAACAGAATGGTTGGAAAAGAGTTAGCAAGGTAGAGAATAATAGCCCTGCTCATGTAGTATAGGCATTTGTGTAGAGTTTGGTTTATACTCTGATTGAGATGGGAAACCATGGGAAGATTCTGACTAGATGTGTGACATGGTGTGATCTTTTAAAAATAACATCACTCTGCATGTGGTATCAGGACTGGAAGGGAACAAGGGTGGAAACAAGAATATCAGTTAGGAGGCTATTGTAAGAGATGCTGGTAATTTAGAATAGGGTGGTAGTAGTGAAGGTGTTGAGGAGTCGTTGGATTCGGGATATACTTTGAAAGTATAGCCAGTAGAGTTTGCTGATGGATTGGGATGTGGATTGTGAGTGAGAGAGGAATCAAAGATGATTTTACAAAGATAGAGTTGAGATTAACTGAGTTGGGGAAGACTGGAGGGGCAGATTTGGTAGAGAAGACTGGGGGCTTGTTGTAGGACATGTGAAGTCTGAGAAATTTATTAGATACCCAATGAATTACAGCTGTTGAGTAGGAAGCTGGCTATGTGAGATTGAAATTCAGAAGAGAGCCTCAAGCTCTGATTTGGGAAATTGTCAATGTACACATAGTATTTAAAGCTGTGAGATGTGATGAGATCATTAAAGGAAGGAATGTTGCCAGCGAAGAGAAGTCCAGGGACTAAGCTCTGGGTACTCTATGTTTCAAGGTCAAAAAATGAGGGAAAACCAGCAAAAGAGACTAAGAAGAAGTAGCCAGAGAGGTAGAAGAAAGGCCAGGAGAGTGTGAAGACTTGTAGGCCAAGAAAGAGGAAGTATGAACTACGTCAAATGCTGCTGGTAGGTCATGTAAGATGACTGGGACTTGACACTGGATTTCACAATGGGGAGGCCCTTGGTGACCTTGTCAAGAGTAGTTTTTGTGACAGGGAGAGAGCTAAACACTTTGTATAGTCCATAAGGAGGAGGGTAATGTTATAAATGAGTTGGAGAAGTTAAATATCTTCAAACTTTACAGTTAGTAAATAGGAGGAGTTGGGATTTTTTTTTTTTTTTTTTTTTTTTTTGATGGCAATATGAGGAAAGAAAGTAGGAATGATTGGAGATGCAGTGAGATTGAGATGGATGGGGGAAGAAAATTGAAGTTGGTTCTACCAGTTTCTGTTTTCTCTAAAAAATAGGGGCTTGCTGGGCACGGTTTGCTTTTATCTCAGTCAGGAATTCTTGATTGATGCAGGTTGATGATGGATTGAGTCTAAGTGGAATAGTTCAGACATCCTAATGGTAGTGCAGACATTTAAAAAATGATTCATCGACCTTAAAATCTGTGAATCACTTTTAAAAATGTGATTTATGTTTGACCGGATAACTGCAATTTTTTCAAAACCTGACTCCAGTGTGCTTGGGGCTGTTTTCACAATGAGAAGTGGAGTCTCCTATTGCCATCTGCTCAGCCCACATTTTCTTTTGAAAATGAATACCAGTGCTTCCTTTAATAAAACAGTCCTAAGTGTTCATTGAGAGTATATTTGTTGCCACTCAAATAAGAGAATATAATATTGTGAGTTGCTCAGTGTTCAGAAAGTTATGTCCTTCATATCACTTTAATTCTAGAATGTCCTTTGTTCTGAGGAAGCAGTTCAGTAATTTCTTCAATGTTTTATAACCTAGCTATCTCATTGCCTTATAATAAACAGTCTTCATTTTGTGCTTCAGTTTTTTCCACGTCTTTAGTAAACTGGTAGCAAAGGCACAAACACAAGGAAAACTCCTTGGTGATCCCTTCTTCTTTTATATCATACTTGACTTGGACACACACTTCGGGTAAATGATGCAGAAATGCTCTTTGAGAATTTAAATAAACCTTTAAAAAGGTTTCTTTCTTCTTTCATTGCAGCTTAGGCAAGGGAGTTTGGCTGTTTAGCACTTAGCTCTCCTTCTCTTGTGTTCCTCATTGATAGGTAGGTACCTAAGGCCTGCTCTAGTTCATTGTGCCCATTCTCATGAGAGGGAATTTGAGTTTGTTTTCGCATGCATGTCTCAGGGGACCTGCTCCCCGAGGCACAGGAAGAACACAGACCCAGAGAATATTGACTTTTGTGTAGCTGCCAGATGGAAATACATCTTGATTTTGCTTTAAAAGAGTTAGGAAAGCAATTGGAGGAATTGACATTGATCTGATAATAGAATTTTCACATAGTGTTTCATAGTTTTTAGAAATACTTATATGGGATATAAGAATGGGATATTGCAGGACAGTTTGGTCTTACCAGAGTGTTACTTCAGGGTTCTTGATAGTTCAAAAGGGAAAAACAAATCAGCTACAGTGGAAATATCTGGTAGTCACTACTTTAATTGAAGGGAAAAACAAATACAGTTACAATGGAAATATCTGGTAGTCACTACCTTAATTAAATGGTCAAATGTGGCTTTACTGATAATAGGACACATGACATTATATGCCTGTAGTGATACACTGTCAAGTATTTAGTGTCATGTGTGAATTACTCCTGCAAAAAATGTTTGACTGGAATCTAATGATGCCCTCAGATATAACTTCCAGCTTGTGGATAATCAGGAGATTATCATCACATCACAAAGAAACAATCAGACATTCAAAATGTGGAACATTGCATAAGCAATTGTTCTTTCTGTCATTTGTTTTGTTTTAAAAGTTAACATACAACAAAATGAAGGAGGGTCTGTTCAGGAGCTAAAGAGACTAAAGGGATAGCCAAATGCAGTGCATAAAACTTGAATATTTTATTTCTTAGTTTAAAAAAAAAGTCATGAAAGAATTTTTAGACAATTGAAGGAATTTGAATATGGACTGGATTGTACGTGGTATTAGAGAATTATTAAGGTATTAATAGTGATTGTGATAATGGTATTGTGGTTACAAAGGCCAATGCCCTTATTTTTAAGCTCTGTATTCTTAAAAATACATGATATATGAAGGTTATTTTCAAATAGTTCAGCAAAAAAAAGGTCTGTATGTATATTTATATATGTATGTACACACACATCTACATTGACAAGGAAAATATAACATGATATTATTTGTTGAGTGATCTTTATACTATTCTTTAAACTTTTTGTATATTCAAAATTTTTCACAATAAAAAGTTGGGGGTATCATAAGGGGAAAAGTAAATTTAATTCCAAAGTTTTTTTAAGAGGCACAATCTATTTAAAAAAAAATCTAAACCTAATGAAAAACAGGGGTGAAAGATTCTTTCTTGCCCCTTCAATTTTTTTTTTTTTTTTAGTGCTCTCTAGGCCTTCATGTATCTAGGCAGAAGAATGCTGAGAAAATTGAGGACAATTAGGAGAGCACACTTGTCTGGAAACCAGAGAGTGTTTGAGGACTAGCAGTGGATAAGCAATGTCAAACCAGGAGCTGTAAGCTATACAGGACTGTCAGGCTGTGATTGAAATTCAGTGACTGGATTTAGGAAGGGTAGATATCAACAGTCCAGTAATGTGGGTGCCTCCTGTCATTCCTCACTTCTCCCCTAAGGCATTGCTTCTGTCTGCAGTATTGCAGAGTTCTGTCCTGTGTATCATTTTAGACAGATTGTGGACCTCTTCATGTAGAGGGAGATCTTGAGTGTCCCTAGATGATTTGTGTTTGAAGGTAGAAACAAGCTTCCATAAGGTTTTTTATAGTAAGTAAATGTACTCACTAAGTTGAAGACCACAGGTGTCAAAATGCTGATTGTAACTCAGAACAAGACAGAGAAATTTTTAGATTTACAAGTAGGGGCTAGTAAAATGTGAAGGTGTTTGCCCCCAAAATAAGATGTGAACATGTTTAAAGGACAAAGGCTAATTTAATAAAAAGAATCTGAAATGGCAGACAGTGAGAGGATAATTTAATTAAGGGAGTAAGATCCTTGAAAGAGTCCCGGAGAAGTTAGATTTAGCAAAAAAGAGGAGATATTTCTTCCTCAGAAAGGATTAAATTAGAGTTGCATGTGAAATGCTTTAGCACAGTGCTTGGTACAAAGTGAGCGCTTAATAAATGGTAGTTATTGTTATTCTCTGTTTATTCATTCAATAAATTTATTTTGGCCACAAGTAAAAGTCAGTAGGTATTCTAGGTGCTGGTAGGTCACTTCAAATTCTTGCGGAATGCAGTTTGCTTGGTAATGATTAAATAAAGATGGTGGACTTATACAGATGACCTGGTTTTACCCTGGCGGAAGACAGACTTTAGTGAAAACGATGAATTTGTAAATAAATACCTACAGACAACATGATGAGTGTTATAAATCAGGTATATAGAAGATGTAGTGAAGGCTGACGATAAATTCTTGTTAAACGCATTTTTAAAATTTCATGTTGTGTGCTTATGTATAACTATAAAAAAAAACAAAAGAACCTGGTTAATCAGGGCCATTTTATTTATTCCTTTATTTATTAACTGTATTTTAATGGAAAACACAAAGATGGGGAAAGAACCATGAAACCAAAAGGATTTATCTTGAGAATTACAACTCCCACTCAACCCAGTCTTATACTTCTCTTCTTCCTCTTCAGAGGCAGTCATCATTACTGTTTTATTTTTGTTTTTGGTATCATTCCAAGTGTGTGTATATGTGTCTGTATGTGTATATGTATATACATACATATATATCCCCCTTTCAAAACCTAAATGGGAGTGTACTTTACACACTGCATGGCACCTTTTCTTCCCACTATATATTTTGGAGATTATTTTTCATGTTTCATACTGCTGTTTTCCATTGAAATGTGGTATCATGATTTTTGTTTAATCTCTGATGAGCATTGAAATTCTTTAAAAAAATAGAAATTTTCAAACTTATAAAAATGGAAAGAATACTGTAATGAACATTTTTGTCCTAATGAGAGCTTCAACACTTATTTTCACAGTTTGGGTTCCTTGGGGAGCATACTCTGAGATGGAGATTAGCGTGCAGGAAGTTTATTAGGGAGTGCTCTTGGGATCAACACCCAGGGAAAAGAAGGAAAGGAATGGGGTTTGGCCAGAAGGAAGAGTTGAGCTGTGATGAATTTCAGTTGACCATAGGGGGAGTTTTGAGGATAGAATGACCTTTCAGAGCTCTCCTGAATTGGTTGGTGTGGGGCAGGGGAGATTTGATTGTCAGGCCTTCACATCCTGCATTGATCAGTCATGGCTTGTGGGCTGCCCATTGAAAGGGGTCAAGGCCTTCGGCAAGGTGCTGCCTTCAGCTGAGGCAATCCTTAGTAGAGGTTGACAGCTGCGGGCTGGGAGCATTCTCAGCAGCGGAGGTAGTAAGTCCTTCATTCCTGAAGAAGGATCTGGGTGCATCATATAGCATCCATACTGGTCATCTTGTTTCATCCATATGCCTTCAGTACCTCTTACCTTCTACTCCCCTTCCTCCTCCATGTGCCACTGATCCCAGTTATCACATCCTTTTACCCATGAATACTACAGTTCCACTTATCTTTTTAGTAATATGTTTTAGTAAAATTTTGATTAGCCAGAATGCCTGGACAATGATGTTTTCTGGTAAATGGACATTTGTGGTAGACTCTCAATATAGAATAGTGAAGAGTATTTCATTAGGAATCAGGAGATCTGGATGTGTCTCTAAACTCTGAGATTAATTTATGTGATCTTGAGTAAGTTGTTAGTAGGACCTATATATTCACCAAAATAAAAATCCACAAGATGGTAGGGAGCTATACTTCTCTCCATTTCTAGATTAGGAAATGAGATTACTTTTTATTCAGTTACAAAAGACTTTATTTTTCAGCTGCTTAAATAAGTAGAAAAAGCAAAACAGCAGGAGTTAAACCCATATTTCATAAACTTTGGCATAAAGCTTGGTTTTACAGATAGAGGTAAAAGGTGATTGCATTTTTGCCATTCATGTGGAACACACTATGTTGAGTTCTCTAGTGCCGTTTTATTAAATTTTTTCAGTTATTATAATTTCTTTGAGACTGGATTATACCTCTTCCTCTTTTTCCTCATTTGTGTTCTTACTTTCCTTCCTCCTTTCCCCTTTCTTTGCCTCCCCCATTTTCCCTTATCACTCAGCTTGAAAAGTTGTAGTCATTTACGCCTTGTCTCTCGCCTCACATATTTCATCAAACCTGTGATGTATTGCTCTTCCTCTACAATGCTTCATATTTTTCTTTTTCTTACAAAACCTTCATCATTTTAGCTAAGCTTCTTATCACTGTATGTCCAGACTTACTGCAGTAGTATCATATTTTGTTTTCCTGTCTGCAGTTTTTTTCTCTGTGTAATCCAACCTTCACACTATCTCAAACACTTTTAGCATAATGCTTCTCTGTTTAGATGTTTACCTACTATACCAATATGTCTCTTTACACTCTGGCCTAGCTTAAACCAATGTAAAACCTTGTAGTATCTTCTCCCTTCCCCAAATCTATAGTTAATAAATTCTGGTCCAGTAGAGAATAATTTATCTCAAGTTTTATAATCTAAATTTGTTGATGACTTAACTGGGGATCTGTATTGAAATAATGGTGTCTTTACTTTATGTAGAGAGCTTTTGGTATTCCAAAATGCTGTTTCTTTTATCCTCAATGTACCTTTGTATAAAACTTGTATTAAAATTCATGTTGCATTCTTATCAAATTCAGATACCATGCTAAGCATCATATGGTGGTGTATGCATAAATGTGGTTCCTGTACCTATGGAGCTCAAAGAGTACTAGGGGAGATAGCAATTAAACAAAGAAGCCCAGAAATAAGTCATGGGAGATTATAATAAATCTGGGCACCATCATCTCTCACTTTGAGTACTGCAATAGCCTCAGTGATCTCCAAGCACAGAATTTTATTCCTCTCCAATGTATCGCAGCTAGAGTGATATTTTTGAAAAGCAAATTCAGATTTTAAACACTTCATCTGCTTCCCATTGCTGTCAGGTTAAAGTCCAGTCTCTTTAAGATGGCTTTCTAAGCCCCTTGCAGTCTGGTGCATGTTGTCCTTTTGGTTCCTGTCTCATCATTCTACCTTTGTCCTCTGCATGCCAGCCCTAGTATTTTCACATTCCAGAGAGAACTGAGATCTCTTATTTCTGGGGCTTTGAGCTCTTCCTTGATTAATTCCTCCTCATTCTCACTCATCATCTCTTCTAGAAATCCTTCCTGATCCCTTGAAGTCTAGGATAGGGAATCCGTCTTATGTGTTTCCCTAGGTTTTGGGACTTCTTGTATATCACACACTGATAATTGTTTGTTTGCGTACATGTAAACCCCATGTCTATTTTATTCACTGAATAATACCCTACACCTACCATAGTATAGGCACAAAATGGCAACTTGGCGAATGTACTCTAAAAAATGTATACTAATTGTCATTATGAAGTAAGAATTTAATTTGAAAGCTGTTTTAGTTTTGGAATGGGAAGTTTTGTAATTTTATTTCTAATCAAGTCAAGCACAACTGAATCGTCTTATTTGTGGATAATGAAATTGTGTTTGACAAGAATATACAGTACTTTTATATTGTGCCAGGAAGTCGTTGAAAGCTATTAACCAGCTGAAAAGGCCAACCTTAATAAATTTTAAGTGACAGTGCTGGAAAAAAACCCACAAAAAAACAAAAGCAGTAGATGTGGAAGCAGATGGGAAGAAGCAGAATCTATTGTCTTTTTAAACTGGTATTTACTGAGCGTCTACCACATGGTGGATATTGTACTAGGTGCATGTGCCAGTTTGAAGTTATTATGGACCCCAGAAGAGCTATGATCTTTTAACCTGATCTTATTGGATGGAACCTTTTGATTGAGAGTATCTATGGAGCGGTGCCTCACCCAACGTGGGTGAGACCTTTGATTAAATTATTTCCATTGAGGTGGGGACCCCGCCCAATCAGGGTGGGTCTTGATTAGTTCACAAGAGTACTTCAGAGAGCTCAAGAAGACACAGACACTGATGCTTGGAGACACTTGGAGATGCAGACAGAAGGACATTCGGAGATGCTAAGCTAAGCGATGAAACCCAGAGTTTGCCCCAGAGAAGCTAAGAGAGTAGCCCCCAGATGCTTAGAGAGAAATGCCCTGAGAGAAAGAAGCAAGGACACACAGGAGCTGAGAGAGGAGTGAAAACAGAAGCCCAAAAGGCGTTTTGGAGAAAGCCATTTAGAAACACAACCCGGGAGCGAAGGACCAGCAGATGCCAGCCACGTACCTTACCATCTGATAGAGGTGTTCTGGATGCCATTGGCCTTCCTTCAGTGAAGGTATCTATCCTCGTGTTGATGCCTTAGTTTGGACACTTTTATGGTCTGAGGACTGTAAATTTGTAACTTAATAAATCCCCTTTATAAAAGGCAATCTGTTTCTGGTATTTTGCATTAACTACAGCTTTAGCAAACCGGAACAGTGCGTTACATATATGGTCTCTTTTAATTTTTATGGCAACTTTTTGAGAAGAGGGTATTATTATCCATGTTTTACAGATGGGGGAGCTGAGGCCTAGAGAGGTAACTCTTTCAGTATCACATAGAAGAGCCAGGATTTGAATATAGGTCTTCTGATTGTAGTTCAGTGTTTTTTCAGTTATCTTTGTTGTTGTTTTGACTGAAGCACAGTTTTATTATTTCCATACAGAGCTCAGAAATAGGTGAGATTAACTGAAATAGAGAAACACATGAAATTGATGTAATCAAAAGAGATGACCGAAGTTTTACTAAGATTCATTCTCTTTTCCTATGATTTGACTTTTTGACTTAAAAATTATTCAAGATTAATTTATAAATAACTTTTGATGGGAAAACTAAGCCTCAGAAGTGAGATGATATGATAAAAGACTGCATTATTAGTGGCAAAATGGAAGGAGTTCCTGGTACTCATGATATTTGAATCCAGTGCTTTTTCATTTAAAAAAATGTTATTTAGTAGCTCATCTCTAAATGTGATTTTAAACTAGATTTTTTAAACATTTTTTTAAACAGTTTTTAAACACCATACAATTCATCCAAAGTGTGCAATCAGTGGTATAAAATAGAGTTGTGCATTCATCACCACAATCAATTTGATAACATTCTCATTGCTCCCCCCCCAAAAAAATCCTATACCCCTTATACTCCACTATTGTTGAGAATTAACACTGGTGTAGTACCTTTTTTTACAATTGATGCATAAACCAAATTTTGATGCAAGCATAATTGGAAACTGAATGTTCCTAGGATTTTTCTGTTTTTAGAAGCGTCTAGTCTTAGAACATACCTATCTATTTATAAGATGACTTTCAATTTTGAAAAATAGTATTACCTCTTTAAGTTTTAGTTTCAATATGTGAATTGTGTACAAAATTTTGGAGAGTTAATAAGGTAATTTCCATAGTTTCTATTAAAGTTAGTACCAGATGAGATTTTTCTAGTTATTTGCTCAATCATTTTTGCTTCTGACCTTGTCCATGAAAATATGAACTTTTAAAATCTCAGTGAATACGGTTCTGTGAGTTGTTTCATTTCCATTTAATACAAAGCTTGTTAGGAGCTGATTTGATTTCCTTTATACAGTAACATTGGAAAAATGAGGATAGATTATTAACTGATAAATAACCAGTTGAACTTAGTAGTTGAAAAGCTATATGTCCTGGATTTATATTGCCTCTTTTCCCTCTTGGAAAACTCCCTTATGGTGCCAATTCTGTGTGTCTTGGTTCATCCATTGTTCATTCAGTTTAAAAACTTCAAAGTTAGATTTCTGTGATCTACCTAATTAAATGGTTAGCTGCTGATTTGCCCCTTTTTTTGTTTGTTTGTTTTAATTGGTTATTTGTCATTAGATTTACTTGGTTGGCTAATTCAGTGGTAGTCTTGGCTATTTTTTCTCAGAAGTATTTGATTGTGATATACTATTTGATCATCATAAGTATGTTATCCTTTATTTCATTAGTGTTTCTGATGGCTTTTCAAAAGTTTTACTTTTATTTGTTTTTTAAGGTTTTAGAGAATAGATGTTTTGAGACATTTGCATATTCAATGTACTGAGAGTGTTCTGTTCCCAGTGTATATATTTTTCTTTATTAAGAATTTTCAGACAATTTGCTTATATAATGAACTGAAGATTCCTCATCTTGTTCTTTCTTTCTTTACATTTACCCAAGTTATGTATTCACATGGTGTATAGGGTTAATTATTTATTTAAGAATTTATAACATAAAAAAGCATGAAGAGAGGGAAAATATTTCAAAAGTCCAAAGGTTTGTAGAGTAATGATCAGGGATTATGTGGAGTTTTAGGTAATTCAGTACACATCTATTGGATTGGTTATAGATGATAGTTACCATGGAAGGCAGAGGTTGCCTATCTTAGGTTAAGGTAAATGAATTATTGCCTAAAACAGTCAACGTTTTTGAGTGAATTGCAGTGACTGAATTGTAGAAAGCATCTTATAGACCATGTTTATGTAAAACAAAGATTTCTTCAGTAGATATTCAAGAAATTCCTGTTGCTTAATTATAACACACCGTTACCAGATGTCTAGGTTTCAAGGAATTAATATTCTTTGAAATACGTTTAGCTCAAAACTTGTACTAGAACTAATATATCTTTTCTTTTATTCAGAAATTCAATTTAGGGTCTTATAGTGTCTCAAGTTGTCATGGGTATCAGTCAAATGGAATGTATTTATTGTATATGCTTAAAGGAATTGTTATCTGTTAAGAAAAATTAATGTTATCTAATTAATTAATTATCCAAGATTAATTTATTTCAATAGAGAACATGTTAATATATCCTAGTAAAGTCAGAATACTTGTAGTTTATAACAATTAAATGTGTATTCATACATTATTAGGTATATGTCCAGTTTAGTATATATAGCATTTAATTTTATATACTTCACAATGTTTCTTCCTCCTCCCTGGTTAAGTATGTGTGCCAGTTTGAATGTATTATGTCCCCCAAAACTCCATTATCTTTGATGCAGTCTTGTGTGGGTAGATGTATCAGTGTTGATTAGATTGTAATTCTTTGAGTTTTTCCATGGAGATGTGACCCACCCAACTGTGGGTGATGACTCTAATTGGATAATTTCCATGGAGGTGTGGCCCTGCTCATTCAACATGGGCCTTGCTTAGTTTCCTAGAGCACTATATAAGCTCAGACAGAAGGAGCAAGCTTGCTACAGCCAAGAGGGACACTTTGAAGAGTGCACAGGAGCTGAGAGAGTAGCTGCAGCTGAGAGAGAGTTTGAAGACGGCCGTTGAAAGCAGACCTTTGCTCTGGAGAAGCTAAGAGAGGACAAATGCCCCAAGAGCAACTAAGAGTGACATTTTTGAGGAACTGCCGTCTAGAGAGGAACATCCTGGGAGAAAACCATTTTGAAACCAGAACTTTGGAGCAGATGCCAGCCACGTGCCTTCCCAGCTAACAGAGGTTTTCTGGATGCCACTGGCCATCCTCCGGTGAAGGTACACAGTTGTTGATGACTTACCTTGGACACTTTATGGCCTTAAGACTATAACTTTGTAACCAAATAAACCACCTTTATAAAAGCCAATCTGTTGCTGGTGTTTTGCATTCTGACAGCATTGGCAAACTAGAACAGCATGCTAAAATATTTTGAGAGAGGATAACTGTTTTCTAGCTGAAAAGTGACAGGAAGGATTAAAAACCTTTCAGGAGATAACCAAAAGTTATTTGATATCTATTTGATTTCCTCTTTTGGTTAAGGAATTAATTTTGTCTGGTAGATTGTGTTGTTCAACCATGTCACATGAACTTATACCTGAGAAATAAAGAATGTTTGAAATCCCATTAAAAATCCCAAGACACTACCTTAGCCATATAATATTGGCTTTAGATTGTACTTTTTGCCCCAGTAGTTTTTCATCAAAACTAGAGAAGTGAGTGCTCTCCAACTTAATAAATAGATTCGATGCAGTCCTAAGCATAATCTAGCAGGCTTTTTTTTGCAAAAGTTGACAAGCTGATTCTAAAATTTGTATAGAAATTAAAAAGACCTAGAATATCCAAAGCAATCTTGAAAAAAAGACCTAACTTGGAGGACTACTATACTGGATCCCAAGATTTACTAAAAACTTATAGCAATCAAGACATAGTGGTACTGGCATAAGGGCTGACAAATAAATCATGGGAACAGAACAGAGATTCCTGCATTTTCAACAAATGTGCAAACACAGTCCAATGGGGAGAAGGAAATTCTACAAATGGAACTGGAATAATTGGTTAATCATTTGGAAACATATTGAATCTGATACCCTACAGCACACTATACACAAAAATTAATTTGAGATGGCTTGTATATCTAAAAGGAAAATCTAAAACTATAGAACTTTTAGAAGAAACCATAGGAGAATATCTTTGTGATTTTGAAATAGGCAAAGGTTTCTTAGGACATACAAAGCAATAACGTATAGAAAAAAGTGTCAGTAAGACTTCATCAAAATTTAAAACTTCTGTTAAACAGATGATACTGTGAATAAAAACAGTAGGCAAGCAACAGACTGGTAGAGATATTTAGAAAATGTATCTGACAAAGGACCGGTATCCAAGCTATATGAAGAATTCCTATACTTCAGTAATAAAAAGATAGGCAACCTCATTATAAAATGATCAGAATACCTGACTAGATATATCACAAAAAATATGTGAGTGGCCATGTATATGAATGTGAATTCAATCAACATCATTAGTCATTAGGGAAATATAATTAAAACCATAATGAGATACCACCACACACTCTGCAGAATGCCTAAAATTAAAAAGTATGTCAACACTGAATGTTGATGAGTTTGTAGAGCAAATGGAATGTTTGTGGGAATATAAATGGTACAACCACTTTGGGAAAAGATCTTGTAGTTTCATATAAAACATAACCATACCAACGACATGATCCTGTATATAGAAAATCCTAGGGAATCCACTAAAATATTATTAGAACTAATAAATGAGTTTAGCATGGTTATAGGATGCAAGATCAGTATACAAACTAGTTTCATCTCTATATACTTGCAAAGAACAATCATAAAAGGAAATTAAGAAAATAAATTCCATTTATAATAACATCAAAAAGAATAATATAGTTAAGAATAAATTTGACAAAAGAAGTTCAAAACATACTCTAAAGATTACAAAACGTTGAATGAAGTTGAAGATCTAAATAAATGGAAAAAATCTTCCTAATTTCAAAATTTATTATAAAGCATCAGTAATCTAGACAAAGTTGTATTGGTATAAGAATAAATATATAGATGAATGGAATAGAACTGATAGTCCAGAAATAATATTCATAAACCTTGGCATACACTTACTCTGTGACCCAGCAATCTTCTACGTATTTGCCCAAAAGAAATAAAATCATTTATCTGCAAAGACTTGTATTAATGTTCATAGAAGCTTAAATGTAATAACATTGGAAACCTCCTAGGTGCCCATCAATATAAGAATGGATTAAAGAAAAAGATAGTATGTTTAGAAAATGGAATAATATTTAAAAATTAAAGGGAACAAACTACTGATAGATGCAACAACATGGACCAGTGTCAGAAACCTTATGCTAAATGAAAGAAGCCTTACCCAGAAAAGTGCATACTGAATGATTCTATTAATATGATGTTCTAAAATAGGCAAAACTAATATATTTTAAGAAAAATTAAATATAGTTGTTTCTCTGATGGGGTGGAGTAGGGATTAAGTAAGAATGGGTAAGAGCACTTTCTTGGGTGATGGTAATAATGTATTTCTTAATAGAGTTTTGAATTTGTATTAGGGTTTTCCAGAGAAACATAGCCAACAGATTATATATAGATTAAAGAGATTTATTATAAAGAATTGGCTCATGTGACAATGGGGGCTGGCAATTCCAAATTCTGTATGGCAGTTTGCAAGTTGGAAATGCCAATAAAGGGGATTCTGAAGTCAGTCTAGTTTGTATTCCCCAGGGGAAGCTGGCTGACTGAAGGTGAAACAGAAATTCTTCTTTCTGATTTCTGATGTCTTCAGTTCTGGCATTTAAGGCTTCCAAATGACTGGATGAGGAGACTGCCCACATTGCTGAGGGCAGTCTTCTGTGCTGATTGTAGATGCAATCAGCCATAGATGTAACCAACTGATTACCGATGCGAATCATCTAAGAAATACCCTCACAATAACAGGCCAGTGCTTGCTTGACCAAACAGCTGAACACTGTAACCTAGCAAAGTTGATACATGAAATTAACGATCACAGGATTATACAGGTGTATGCATTTGTCAAAACTCAGCAGATACACACTAAAGATTTATGCTTTTCTTCGTATGTAGATTTTAACTTTAAAAATTCTAAACAAATAATGAACTTTGGCCAACAATATGTATAATGAAGTATTTAAGGCAAAATATACCAAAGTCTGCAATTTGCTTTGAAACACATCAAAAATAAAAAGGAATGATGGATAGAGAGATGGATAAATATGTGGTAGAATGAATTGAATAAAATGTTAATGGTAGAATTTAGGTGGTGGATATGGGGTGTTTATGAACAATTAAGCTTTTCTGTATGTTTGAAAATTTTCATATGAAATTTTGGTAAAAAGGCAAGATTGAAACAAGAAATACCCTATAAAGTAAAAAATTGTGATGTAGAATAACAAAAAGATACAGGTTCAGGTTTTTTGGTATCTTGATTGAATTGGATTTTAAAGCATAGATGACTTAGTCAAGGACCAATAATAATGTCAATAACTGCATACTGCTACCAATATTAAAATAAATGGAAGCTCTGTAATTGAAATTCTAGATTGACAAAGGAGATCCATTAATGTGTGATTAGACTATCCAGTGAGTACTATATATAGTATCTCATTTTAAATTTGCAGAGTGCTTCAACTGCCAAATATTTAATATATGACAACTTTTCAGGATCCAATCTTTCACGTAAAGACATATTACTATTATAGGACAAATATTAACTCCATTTACTCTGTCTTTTTGCACATTGTTTCTACCAGGACCTGGTTGCTTGATTCTGGTCCTGTGGTTACTTGGCATGCAAGTCACGTTTTATTTCTTCTGCACATTTCAATGCTGAAAGGAAATATCACTGTGTTCCTTGGGTTGTAAATTTCTTGAATTCTCTTATAAATTATGCAGGACTAGCTTTTATATATTTGACTTGTATAAAATCTAAACAAACACACATTATACACTGAACCACCCAAACCATCTGCTATAGGTCATACACATCTTTCACACGTTGGCTGACTCATGATGAATCTGTATTACCTTCTGCCAATGTGCAAAGGAGCCTGGCCACAGGGTAATGATTCTATCTGCTTTCCTGTCCTTTTTTCACCTGACCCCAGGCCCTCCTATTTGTAAGAGATGTAAGTTTTTTCCTTGACTGTGATGTCTTGTCATTCTTGTTACCACTTCATTTACTCCAGGACTATTATTCTTATAAACTTTGGGCATAGTGTATTTGAGTGTGCAGTTAGGAATACCGTACATTTATGTGTAGCAAAACTCAGGAGATTATTTTTTTAATATAACAAAAAGTCTGGACTAGAGTTAGAGGAGTTTTTATAAAGACTGTGCTCTCCTATTTTTTAATCTAATGTAGCATCAGCAAGGATGCCTGCTTTCTGGGAAGAGAAGAAAGCTGAGTCAGTGCCTAAATGTTCTGACAGTTTTCTCCGCCTCCAACTTCTGAACATTCTCCAAAGCCCATTTCCCCACAGTCTGCCTCCAGCTCTGATTTAATACCCTCTTATCAAGGAAATTCTACTTTCAGGTGTGATCTGAGGCCCAGGAGCACACATTCATTTCTCTACATGGGTCCTACAAGTAAGACTCTGTTCCTCCACTCTTTGACCAAGATCTGAAACCTTATTCTACTGTTTATTTCGATACCATCTTCCAGTTAGTCATCAAATCCTTTATTTATTTAGAAGTTATGTCTGTTTATTCTGTATTTGGCTGGAACCACCCTAATCCCAGCAGTAAGACATCAGTATCAGCTACACATTGTGATTCCCATTCCAGCTTCATTTCAGGCATTCTTTATGATTTATTGTTTTAAATATTTCACCCAGCAGGCATTAACTATTTGGGTCTTTTGTTAGAATGTATCAGCCAAGACATAGCATTGTGCATAATTTAAGGACTTTTGACAAGATTCCTGGAACTCAGGGTCAAGGCAGGTAGAAGTTAGTTTTTATCAACGAATTTCCTTGGAAATGCACCATTGAATTCTGGTCCCTGCAGCATTGCTCTCTGACCTACAACATAAGGTGGTAACTTCTTACCTCAGTTGGACAGAACTTCTTCTCTTATTGCTCAGATAGGTAGTTAATTAGCTAATTCTCCTAAGAGAGAATTGCTTTTTGAATACTTAATTTTCGGTTATGTACTTTTAAGGGATACATTCCTTATAAAGATCTGTAATTGCCCTTAATGTGTGTTCTTCTCAGATTCTGGTTGACTGTTAGTTCTGACTTTTTGTAAGGGTGTGGGTGTTTTTTTCTCCTCAAATCTTTGTGATTATTTTATCATTTACAGCAAGAAAGTGAGTAAGAGACTGATTTATTTTCTTATGCAATAAGCTAAATTATCATTGCATTATGAACGAGTATTTTCATTTGTTTTAAGGGCTGTGAGATGCATTATTCTTTAAATTGCCTTGAGTACTCTTGTCACTTGAATACCAGAATGTTCTTTCCTGTTGCATCAGAGTGGGTACAATTCTCTGATCTCCCAGTGGCACCACATACTCCATAGTTCCCAGTCTATATCTTTGCACTATCTTTAAGCCAGGCAGTATGCACTGGATAAGACTCCTCAAATATCTGGAGAAATAGTGTTTGATCCAAATTGCACCATATTGTGTTTCATGCTTTGAGTTTGCTTAATTGAGAGGAAATCTTCTTTGGGTGATAAAATTGAAAACTGAATGTTGTCACCAAGGAAAAGTGAACTCCTTCCAAATTCTTTTTTTGAAAAAGTCAGTGTTTCAGGCTCTTTAGCCAGGAATGTGATGTTCTAG
Organism: Choloepus didactylus; assembly: GCF_015220235.1. Classification (NCBI taxonomy): domain Eukaryota; kingdom Metazoa; phylum Chordata; class Mammalia; order Pilosa; family Megalonychidae; genus Choloepus; species Choloepus didactylus. The sequence goes on along the minus strand of NC_051322.1, from coordinate 23,743,995 downwards.
ATTTATTAAAATCAGTTCAGTGCTTTGTTTCATTTTTTAATATTATCAAATAGGAATATGGAAGTAATTGTTAGTGTCATGGTAGTCTATGAAACCATGAAGTGATACACTTAGGATTTTATTAATAGGAAAAGAACTTTGAATTTTTCTTAAAATATATAATTTTTATGCATTTTTTATGATGAAATTTAACATATACATAACAGTGATAACTTTCAAAGTATGAGTTAACAAGTAGTTGGAGAACAGATTTCAAAGAATGTTATGGGTTACAGTACCACAATTTCAGTTATTTCCAGTATTGTAAAGTATAACATATATACCAAAAGGTGTTAACTTTCAAAGTACAGCTCAATATGCAGTTGTATAGATAATTTCAAAAAATGTTATGGGTTACAATTCCACAGTTTCAGTTCTTTCCTTATTGTGAAATATACGATATATACAGAAAGGTGATAACTTTCTTCTTTTCAAAACACAATTCAACAAATAGCTATAGAGTCAATTTCAAAAAATGTTATAGGATACAGTTCCATCATTTCACTTATTTCCCTCTAGCTATTCTAATACCCTAGCATCTAATATATATATATATAATATATATATTATATATATATGTATATATATAGTTTCAGTGTTCGTAATCCTTTGTTAAATCCTATCTTGTCTGTTGCTACCCCTTCCTCTCGTTTAATCACTTTCTCGATCATCAGGGGTATCTAGGCAGTGACTACCCTAACCTGTTCATATTGAAAGGGGATGTTGACATTATGGGGAAGGGGGCTGCATCTGATTGTTGTTCTTATAGAGGCTCTTCTGGGTTTTAGGACTTGTCTGGCATAGGAACACACTTGTGGACTTAAATTTCTGAGAGAGAAACTTAATTGAGTGAAACTTTTATAGAATCTCAGATAGGCACCCGGGTATTTCGGGACTACTGTTGGTAAGGACATGGCATACTGTGGCCATTTGGGATATCTAGCTGAAGCTTGCCTAAGAGAAACCTCCAGGATAGCCCTTTGACTCTATTTGAGATCTCTTAGCCACTGTAACCTTATTTTGTTAACTTTCTTTTCCCCCTTTTGGTCAAGCAGGCATTTTCAATCCCTCGATGCTAGGGCTAGGCTCATTCCTAGGATTTGTGTCCCATGTCACCAGGGAAATTCATTACCCTGGGAATTATGTCCCACCTGGGCAGGGGGTGGAGTTAATGAATTTATTCGCTGAGTTGGGCTTGCTGAGAGAGAGAAAGGCCACATCTGAGCAACAAAAGAGGTGCTCTGGAGTTGCCTCTTAGGCATAATTATAGGAAGCCTCCCATTTACAGCCCTGAGTTTCACAAGAGCAAACCTCAAGATTAACAGCTTGATTTATTAAATAGGGGGTTCCTAATTTCACATAACATATGTTGTGTCCCAAAATAAACAGTTTCTCACATTATCTTCATGTAGTTTTACAATCGTCACTCTCAATTTTAATCAATTATCATAACATAAAACATCCCAGAGCTCTTATTAGCTGCTTATTTTTCATCCCTAGTATTAATGTAGTGCTGATAAGATGTTCCTATTAAAGATAGTCTATAATATGTAATGGGTAGTTTTTCCATATGCCGCTCTGTTGTTAAGTCTTTGTACCAGTGTCATACCTTATATCATGTTAACACTTATTTTTATTCATAGTGCTACTCTGTGAGTTATATACCTTTAAACAACCATTTTCAAACATGTTCGCCTTCAGTGTGGCACTGATACTTATAATCCCATTAACAAACCATAATCATCCCTGTCCATTCCCATACCATTAAGTTCACCCTCATTATCATATTTGTACATATTAGATTAACATTCCCCCTTCACTAGCTTCTGTCTATCTCTAGGTCCCCTATTTTCTACATTATAAGACACTTATTTTACATTGTTCATGGAGTTCACATTAGTGGTAACATACAGTATCTCTCCTTTTGTGTCTGACTTATTTCATTCAGCATTATGTCTTCAGGGTTGATCCATGTTGTCATATGTTTCAAGACCTCATTCCTTCTTACTGCTGCTTAGGATTCCATTGTATATATGTATACCCCCTTTTGTTCATCCACTCATCTGTTGAAGGACACTTGGATTGTTTCCATCTCTTGGCAGTTGTGAACAGTGCTGCTGTGAACATTGGTGTACAAATGCCTGTTAATGCCACTGCTTTCAGATCTTATGGGCATATATTGAGAAGTGAAATTGCTAGATCATAGGGTAACTTGATATTTAGTTTTCTGAGGAACTGCCATACTGTCTTCCACAGTGGCTATACCATTATACATTCCCACCAGCAGTGAATAAGCGTTCCAATTTCTCCACATCCTCTCCAGTATTTGTAGTTTCCTGTTTGATTAATGGGAGTCATTCTTATTGGTGTGAGATGATATATCACTGTTAAGCCAAGCTTAAGCTGTTTCTGTTTTTTTTTTTCCCCCAGGCACTAGGGTCTGAGTTCTGTGAGGGAGGGCAGCCACTTGAGCTGGTCCCACCCCCACCACTCCCCTTTCTTGGGGAAGATAAACCCTTTAGGGGTTTATCACCTTCACTTGACTTCTTTGTCTCTTTAACTATATTAACTCCACCCTTGCCTGGGTCAGGGCTGACAAGTGTAAAGGCCTGAGGCTTTTTCTCATGAGCTACTTAGAGTGAGAGGGGAAAAAAAAAAAAGAGAGAAAAGAAACAAATCCCCTTTTCAGAGCCAGTCCTCAGTCTCCCAGTTTTGCCTGTTGAATGGAGTTGGTACCCGGTTCTATGTGCCCCTTTTCTTGGGGCACAGCCCTTTTTTAGTATTCTGAGCTCAGCTGACTCCAAAAGCCTCTGTTTTTATTATTTATTATTATTTTTTTTTCCCATCAGCCCTGCCTCCTCTCTGCTTGGAGAGACCTCAGGGTTCCTTTCCTGCTTACTCCAGGTTTATCTGTGCTCACAGCTTGTATTCATTAGTCCAAATTTGTTAATGAAAACTGTGATTGGAGCTTGGTTGAGCTACCTTCCCTTGCTCCCAGCAGAGATCGCTTCTTTTTCCCACAGGGAAGTGTTCCAATTCAGCCTGCCATGCCAGAGGGAGAGGGGTGCCAGCTCTGCAGTTTGAGGAGCTTTACTTACAGTCTGCTGCAATCTCAGCCGTTCCAGACTGGTGTACGACGTGTGTCTGGTCACGGATGGACCCCCCAACAGTTGCCTTCAGATTATTTTCTAGTTATTCCTGGCTATTTACTAGTTTTCTAGGAGATAAACTAAATTCCCCACCTTCTTGTGTCGCCATCTTGCCCTGCCTGCTTTCATTGTGGTTTTGATTTGCATTTCCCTAATGGGTAGTGATGTTGAGCATCTTTTCACATGCTTATTGGCTATTTGTAGATCTTTGCAGAGATGTCTGTTCAAGTCTTTTGCCCATTTTTAAATTGGGTTGTTTGTCTTTTTGTTGTTGAGTTGTAGGATTTGTTTATGTATTCTGGATATTAAATCCTTATTGGATATGGTTTCCAAAGATTTTATCCCATTCTGTAGGTTGTCTTTTTACTTTCATGATAAAGGCATTTGATGCATGAAGGTTTTAATTTTGATAAGGTCCCATTTGTCTATTTTGCCCTTTTGTTGCTTGTACTTTGAGTGTAGTCTAATAAGAAACCATTGCCTAATACAAGGTCCTGAAGATGCTTCACCATGTTTTCTTTTAAGAGTTTTGTAGTTCTGGCTCTTATATATTGGTCTTTGATCCATTTTGAGTTGGTTTTTATATATAGTGTGAGATAGATGTCCACTTTCCGTCTGTTGCATATGGACATCCAGTTTTACCAGCACCATTTGTTGAAGAGTGGATTTTCTTTCTCAATTTAGTGGATTTGGTACCCTTGTCAAAAAGAGTGAGTTCTCCAACTTCGTTCTTTTTCACCATGGCTTTGGCTATTTGGGACCCTTTACCTATCCATATAAATTTGATGATTGGATTTTTCATTTCTGCAAAGAAGGCTGTTGGAATTGTGATTGTGTTCAATCTGTAAGTTGCTTTGAGTGGAATTCACATCTTATGATATTTAGTCTTCCAGTCTGTATTAGCCAGAGTTCTCCAGGGAAACAGAATCGACAGGAGGTATCTGTAAATATTATGAGAACTTTATAAGAATTGTCTCATGTATCTTTGGGTAAGTCCAAATTCTGTAGGGCAAGCCATAAACTGGGAACTTTGGCGAAGGTTTTCAGTGAATTCCGCAGGAGAAACTGACTGGCTGAAGTAGGGATGGAAATTCTCTCTTTTGACTGCTGAAAGCATCAGTTTTCCTTTTAAAGCCTTCAACTGATTGGATGAGACTTCTCTCATTATTGAAGGCACTCTCCTCTGTTGATTGTAGATGTAATCAGCCATAGATGCATTCAACTAACTGATGATTTAAGCCCAGAAAATATCCTCACAGTAACGATCCAGCCAGTGTTTTCTTGACCAATCAACTGGACGTCATAAACTGGACAAGTTGACACAACTTAGCCATCAGAGTTCACCCCTTGTCAACTTGGCACCCATGCACATCACCTTAAACCATACTTAATCTCTAAATAAAGACAGTAACAGTCATATTTTTCACCTAACAATACTCAACTGTCCTGCAGACTACTGGAAATGTACTAACTTCCCTAGAACAGGGTGCAAATCCTTGGGCAATATACACTCCTAAAGTTGAAATCCTATAACTTAAATACTATGATGTGAAATTAATACAGCTTATGTCATATGATAGGGGATAAGATAGTGAACAATACAACGATATCTGCTACACACACACACACACACACACACACATATATGCATGCAAACATAGTCATAACAAAACAAGGAAGAAATACTCATAACCTTTACAGTTCTCATTTCTGTAACTGATCATGTAGTCATAGCTCATATTTATAAATACTGTCTTGCACTACCCATTCCGTATTCCCTTCACCCTCAGCAAGCACCTCAGCTGGCCATGGTTCTTTTCCTGATGGGGTGATCCATACCTTCATTCCTGAAGTTTCTGGGCCATTGGTAGTCCTACCCTGATTGGGTTGTTGCAATTTTCCATTGACTTTAATCACAGGACATGGTAGTACTAAAAGACAACTTAGGGAATCACCTGTATTTCAGGCAAATTCTTCTTTACCTCCATTGTGTATTTGCAGTTCTATTTCCCCTTTTTAGTCAGGATCAATCATCCCAGCCAGTAGAAGCCATTCCCTTCTGTGCCTGTTGATTCAGAGACATGAAGAGCTCAAAGGAGCCAGGTGGAAGTCTTAACCCCCAGTTCAGTGGAATCATTGTTGTGTTTCTTGGTGGAAGCAGCTTGCTTTTGGAATGAAGCCCATAGACCAGCAGAGCTTAAGGTTAAAGGGACAGGAAGCAAAAAATTTTCTAGTGGACCACTAGGGGTAATAGTGAGTGGTGACACATTCATTTTCGACCATTGATTAATGGACCCACGAATCCTGGCTGTGGGAGAAACAACACCTTCAAGAGGACACTGATTTAGAGCAGACACAGTGTCCTGAGAACATTGCCCCAGCCCTGCAAGATATTGCCATCTAGTTTGTGCTGTAATTGAGTCTTCAAAAGGCCATTCCACTGTTCTATCAATCTGGCTGCTTCAGGATGATGGAGAACATGGTAGACCAGTGAATTCCATGAGCATGTACCTGTTACCACACTTCATTTGCTGTGAAGTGAGTTCCTTGATCAGAAGCAATGCTGTGTGGCATACGCTGTTGGTGGATAAGGCATTCTGTAAGTCCACAGATAGTAGTTTTGGCAGAAGCATTGCATACAGGGAAGCATTGAATATCTGGAGTATGTATCTATTCTATTTAGAACAAAACGCTGCCCCTTCCATGATGCAAGTGGTCCTACCAGGTAGCGATTTCCTACCAGGTAGCAGGCTGATCACCTCGGGGAATGATGCCATACTGGGGGCTGAGTGTGGGTCTCTGCTGCTGGCAGATTGGGCACTCAGCAATGGCTGTAACCAGATCAGCCTTGGTGAGTGGAATTCCATGTTGCTGAGCCCATGCAAAACCTTCATCTCTACCACCATGGCCACTTTGTTCATGAGCCCATTGGGCAATGACGGGAGTCATTGGGGAAAGAGAGCTACTGGAATCTACAGAATGGGTCATCTTATTTACTTCATTATTAAAATCTTTCTCTGTTGAAGTCACTCTCTGTGGAGCATTCACATGGAACACAAATATCCTCATGTTTTTGCCCAGTCAGAAAGGTCTGGCTACATACTTCTTTCGCAGTCCTCTTTGTCACCAGTTTTCCAATCATGTTCCTTCCAGTCCCTGATCATCCAGCCAAATTATTGGTGACAGCCTATGAATCAGTATAAAAATGCACCTCTAAGCATTTCTCCTTCCAAGCAAAATGAACAACCAGGTGCACTGCTTGAAGTTCTGCCCACTGGGAGAATTTCCCTTCACCATTATCCTTCAGGGATGTCCCAGCAAAGGGCTGTAGTGCTGCAGCTGTCCACTCTCAGGCCATACCTGTAAATCATCTGTGATGGTTAGGTTCATGTGTCACCTTGGCCAGGTGATGGTGTCCAGGTGTCTGGTCAAGCAAGTACTGGCCTAACCGTTACTACAAGGACTTTTGTGGCTGGTTAATGAACCAGAAGGCTGGTTTATTAAATCATCAGCCAATGGGCTGTAGCTGTGACTGATTACATCAATGAAGGGCATGTCTTCTACAATGAGAGAATTTAGTCAGCTGGATTTAATCCAGTCAGTTGAAGACTTTTAAGCGAGACAGATAGAGGACCTCCTTCGTCTTTGGCTAGCCAGTGAAGCATTTCCTGGGGAGTTCATGGAACACCTTTCAGTGGAGTTGCCAGTTCACTGCCTGAGGAGTTCATGGACCACCTTCAATGGATGGAGTTGCTAGTTTGCTGCCTGAGGAATTCATCAAACACTTTCATTGGAGTTGCCAGTCTGCTGCCTGCTCTATGGAATTTGGACTAATGCATACCCACAGTTGCGTGAGACACTTCTATAAAATCATAGATTCATAGATATCTCTTGTTGATTCTGTTTCCCTAGAGAACCCTAACTAATACAACTTGGTACCGTGAGTGGTTCTTGAGAAATAGAATCTTAAAATGGGCTTTTACAATTGGTTTTCTACTCTGATTCGATTCAAAGGCACTAATGACTCCATTTCCGTTAATCAAGATGGCACTGACAGTCCATGGTGTGAGCTGGCAATGGAGATTCGCAAAATATCACCATTTGATTCTCCTAATCATACTCTTGTATGAAGGAAGGCTCTGGGTGGAGTGTTTTTGACACCTTAACAGAGTTTTACAGAGTTAAGAGGTATGACAATGTTGGCTGGTTGCTCTTAGATACACTGTATAAAGTTATAAGAGAAAGGGATGAGCTGAAGGTTTCAAATTTGAAACTTGAGTGCTGTATGACAGATGTAAAGGTTTCTGTGTATGCCCTGAAAGAAAATCTTATTTCCTCTGGCCACAGGTTTGAGATTTCTGAAAACCAGACCTAGAGTCTCATTGTGTGAGTAGCAGATTTACAACATAAACTAAAATTTCAACCTCTCAGGGTGTCTGCTGTGAAAATAAAGGCATTTATTGGAAAATAATGGGATCCTGAAACTTGGAATGGGGACATATAGATTGATAATAATGGCAGTGAGGACATTGGAACCCTGGATTCTGCTGAGTCTTTGTTAGATATACCTGTAGTGGTCTGTCCTGAGGAAACAGCCCCCACACCTCCAGTCTGCCATGAGGAGACAACTACCCAACCTCCAGCCTGCTTTGAGGAAGCAGCCTCAATCTCCAGTCTGCACTGAGGAGCCTGTCATCCAACCTCTACCTAAAGATTAACCCTTCAGTGCCTGCTGGGATTCCTGTACTGGCTGGGGTGATTGATTCTGACTATCAAGGGGAAATAGCACTGCAACTATATAATAGAGGTAAAGAGAATTTTCCTGGAATACGGGAGATCCCCTAGGGTGTCTCTTAGTACTGCCATGCCCTGTGATTAAAGTCAATGGAAAACTGCAACAGCCCAATCCAGGCAAGACTACCAATGGCCAAGAAACTTCAGGAATGAAGGTTTGGGTCACCTCACCAGCTGAAGTGCTTGCTGAGGGTAAAGGGAACATGGAATAGGTAGTGGAAGAAGGTAATGATAAATAGGAACTATGACCCACCTGACCAGTTACAGAAATGAGGACTATGATGGCATGAATGTTTCCTCCCTGTTTTGTTATGAGATGTTTGTATTTGTCTGTAAAGCAAATATCTTTGTTTTCTTCTCTATCTTATCCCCTTATCATATGACATAAGCTGTATTGTTCATTTTGCAGTATTTAAACAAAATCAATTTTAAGAGAGTTAATGCCACCCAAGGACTTGCACTCTATTCTGGAGAGGTTTAGTGTGTTTCAGGTTATATGCAGGACAGCAGAGTATTGTTAGGTGAAGTACATGTCTGTTATTGTTCTCTACTTAGAGATAAAGTATGGTTTAAGGTGATGTGTGTAACTGCCAGGTTGACATGGGGTGGACTGTGATGGTTAGGTTCATGTGTAAATTTGGCCAGGTGATGGTGTCCAGGTGTCTGGTCAAGCAACCACTGGCCTAACCATTACTGCAAGGACATTTGTGGCTGGTTAATGAAACAGAAGGCTGGTTTATTAAATCATCAGTCAGTTGGCTGCAGCTGTGACTGATTACATCAGTGAAGGGTATGTCTTCTACAATGAAAGAATTCAATCAGCTGGATTTAATCCAATCAGTTGAAGACTTTTAAGTGAGACAGATAGAGTACCTTCTTCGTCTTCTTCAGCTAGCCAGCAAAGCATTTCCTGAGGAGTTTATCAAACACCTTCATTGAAGTTGCCAATTTGCTGCCTGCCCTATGGAATTTGGACTCGTGTATACCCACAGTTGCATGAGACACTTTTATAAAATCTTATATTCATAGGTATCTCTTGTTGATTCTGTTTCCCTGGAGAACCCTAACTAATACAACTTCTGTAACAATTTTCAAAATTTCTCTTCCTCAGTCAACTGATTGTAAAGAACTCCCCAAGAGACCATGGCTGTAGGCCAGAAGAGAGAAGGTAATGCGGTAGGAGTGGGGGCCATGGGTATTTGGGCTATTTCCTCCTGTAACTTACTTGTGCCTTCAGGACCTGCTTGAGCCGTATCTCGTATATACCACTTCTATTTTATGATGGAGTGCTGCTGAGAATGCCTAATTTTATGATTTGGTGGGTCAGAGAACACCCAGTTCATGGTATGTAACTCAGGTCTAATAGTAACTTGGTGGGCCATGGTTAAGTGTTCACTCTCTACTAAGGCCCAGTATTAGGCCAAAAGCCATATGTCAAAAGTAGAGTAGTTATCTTCAGAGGATGACAAGGCTTTGTTCCAAAATCATAAGTGTTTGCATTGTGATTCTCCTATAGGGTCTGTCAAGGGCTCCAGGCAGCATCTCTGTTTGCCACAGACACTCCCGGCACCTTATTATCTGCTGGATAATATGGCCCAAGTGGCAGAGCTCCATACACAGTAGCCTGGTCCTGTTGGATAGCCTCCTTTTTTTCTAATCCCCACTCAAAACTAGCAGCTTTTCAGGTCACTTGGTAAATGGGTCAGTGTAGCACACCCAAATGAGTAATATGTTTTCTGCAGAATCCATATAGGCCCACTAGGCATTGTGCCTCTTTTTTGGTTGTAGGAGGGGCCAGATGCAACGGCTTCTACTTTATCTTAGAAGGGATATCTCGACATGCCTCACACCACTGGACACCTAGAAATTTCACTGAGGTGGAAGGACCCTGTATTGTTGTTGAATTTATCTCTCATCCTCTGACATGTGAATGCCTTACCAGTTAAGTCTAGAGTAGTTGCTACTTCTAGCTCACTAGATCTGATCACCGTGATACCATCTATGTCTGTGTGATGTCTCATGGGAGGGAAAGACGATCAAGTTCCCTGAGGACTATATTACAGCTTAGGGCTGGAGAGTTGATAGAACCCTGGGGAAGGATAGTGAAGATGTATTGATGGCCTTGCCAGCTGAAAACAGACTGTTTCTGGTGGTCTTTACTAACAGCATTTGAGAAAAAACATTTGCCAAATCAATAGCTTCATTCCAGATACCAGGGAATGTGTTGATTTGCTCAAGCAATGATACCACATCTGAAATAGCAACTGCAATTGAAGTCACCACCTGTTTAAGTTTATGATAATCCACTGTCATCCTCCAAGATCCATATGTTTTCTGCATGGGCCAAATAGAGTTGATGTGGTGAGAATCACCACCCCTATATCCTTTAAGTCCTTGATATTTGCACTAATCTCTGCAATCCATCCAGGAATCCAGTATTGCTTTTGATTAACTATTTTGCTAAGTAGGGGCAGTTCTAGTGGCTTCCTCTTGGCCTTTCCACCATATTAGCCCCTTACTCCAAAGGCGGGGAACCAACATGGGGATTCTGCTGGTAGCTGGGAGTGCCTATGCCGATTATACATTCCAGAACTGGGGAAATAATCACAGAATGGGTTCAGGGGCCATCTGGACCCACTGTGAGACAGACCTGAGCTAACACTCCTTTGTTTACCTGACTTCCCTAAGTCCCTACTCTGACTGGTGGACAAACAGTGACATTTGGGTCTCCTGGAATTAATGTCACTTCTGAGCTAGTGTTTGATAATCCCTGAAATGTCTGATCATTTCTTTTTCCCCAATGCACAGTTACCCTGGTAAATGGCCATAGGTTTCTTTGGGGAAGGTTGGGAGGATGATTAGCAGGATAAATTTTCGTCAGTGTTACAGGGTCTTTCCCTAAAGGGACCCAGCCTTCCTTTTATTCAGGGGGCTCTGGGTCTGTAAACTGTCCCTAGTCTGGGAATTGATTAACTGGCCATGACTTTCTGTTTTTGAATTCAAGTTAGACTTTTGTTCACTTGACCTAGAACTCTTCTGCTTATGCAGATGAAGTAAGAATTTAGTAAACTGCCCATCTATTTTACTTCTAGGTATACCTCATATTCTACTAGCCAACACCATAGGTCTCTGAGGGTCAGACTATTTTGATTGCTGCTTTGAGTCTGCTGTCCATTATGGTAGCCATGTGCCCACCTTGTCTTTGGAGACTAAATGCTGCCACTTGGCTTCTGCTAACCTGGAATCAGATCATCCCAATTGTGTTAAAGGATCCAAGTTCAGTGACAGCAGTTGTCATAGTAATATCTGATCTACAGAGAAGAGTGACCACAGAGCTTTTCAGAGATGTGGAATTAGTCTTACAAATTTATTCCTCAGGGTCCTGGTGAAAGGTGTGTCCTCTGGATATCCCTGGGGGAGGGGAGGGTGAGCATGTCCTATAGGATAAATCTATTCTAACATTCCAGTATCTTTAAGACTTTAGATCCCCTCATCTGCATTGTACCAGGGCAGTTCTAGCATTTTGACCTCAGGCGGTATAGGCCACTTTTTCATCCCTGCTTCAGCCAACCACCCAAACAAATACTTAGAGCCCTTTCTAACCCCTCAAGCTACAACATTGAATCCAGAATCTCTGCTTAGCTGGCCCATGTCAATAAATTCAGCTTGTCCAACTTTGTATTTTATTTTCCTTCCACCATTGTCCCACACCCTTACTGTCCATTCCCACACATTTTCCCCTGGTTTCTATCTATATAAATTGGAAGAATCATGCAGTTTTTTTGGAGCATAGCCCACCTCATGGGTCACACTTTGTGCCTCACCTTTTGAGGCCTGTTGGGACTTCAGTCTATTATAGGTAGTAAGAAAAGAGGGATGGTGGGGGTGGCTCAGGATGAGAATTAGAAGTGTCTTACAAGCCAACTACCTCAGTGCATTCTGTTGCAGTTTCATCTGGAAAATCTCTTCAGACAGAGGAGTGAGGGCTGTTTCCTCAGGGGAGGTGATTACAGGTTTATCAGGCACAGCAAGCTTAATCTCTTCAGGTGGAGGTTGGATGGCAAATTCCTCAGGGAGGCAGACTGGAGTTCAGGAGGCTGGTTCCTCAGGGCAGAGCATGACAGATTAATCTGGCAGAGACTCAGCAGAATTTAGGGTTTCAATGTCTCCACCACCATCATTATCAACACATATGCCAATTTTCAGGATGCTGTTCCTTCCCAATCGATGCCTTCACTTTAACAGTGGACACCCTGCAAAGTTGGGAATTTAGTTTATGTTGTAATTTAGCCGTTCGCACAGTGAGACTCTGGGTCTGGTTTTCAGAAATCTCAAGTCTGTGGTCACATGAAATAAGATTTTCTTTCAGGGCACACATAGAAACTTTCAGGTCCTTCATGTGTTGTTAAAGGGGCGAATTTGAAACCTTTTGCATATCCCTTTCTTTTATAACTATATCTAGCATTATTTAGGAACAACAAGCCAACGTTTTTTTTTTAATTGAAATTGTTCACATTCCATACAATTATCCAAAAATCCAAAGTGTACAATCAGTTGCCCGTGGTATCATCATACATCTGTGTATCCATCACCACAAGTAATTTTTTTTGAATTTTTAGAACATTTTCATAACTGCGGAAAAGAAAGAAAGACAAAAAAAAAGGAAACAAATCCTCTCACACCCCTAACCACCCCCTTTCATTATTGACTCATAGTGTTGGTATAGTACATTTGTTACTGTTGATGAAAGAATGTTAAAATACTATACTAACTGTAGTATATAGTTTGCAATAGGTATACTTTTCTCCCTATATGCCCCCCTAATATTAACTTCTAGTTATAGTGTCATACATTTGTTCTAATTCATGAAAGAGATTTCTAATATTTGTTCAGTTAATCATGGACATTACCCACAACAGGATTCACTGTTTTATAAATTCCCATCTTTTAACCTCCAACTTTCCTTCTGGTGAGATACGTGACTCTGAGCTTCCCCTTTCTACCACATTCACACACCATTCAGCACCGTTAATTATTCTCACACTGTGCTGAGGTCACCTCTGTCCATTTTCAAACACTTGAGTTCAACCTATTTGAACATTCTGCTCATAATAAGCAACTGCTCCCCATTCTTTAGCCTCAATTCTATATCCTGGTAACATATTTCATGTCTCAGAGTTTGCATATTATAATTAGTTCATATAAGTGAGACCCTGCAATATTTGTCCTTATGTGTCTGACTTATTTCACTCAACATAGTGTCCTCAAGGTTTCTTCATCAACTCATTTTTTTTAAGATGGTTTTGTTAACATCCCATACATTCCATCTTAAGTAAACAATCGATGTTTCCCTGTATTATCACGTATTTATTTATTCATCACCCTCACCACTATCTACATAAGGACATCTCCATTTCTTCCACAAAGAAGGAGGAAGAATCAAAGAAGGTAGAGAGACAAAAGAAAAAAGAAAGAGTAAAAAAAAAAAGAAAAAAAAAAAGCCAGCAAAAAACACACAAAACATGACAGCTAGGAAGTAACAAAAGGAAAGATAACATTAAACTGAAGTAGAATAAAGACTCAACCAATGTCTTTATTCTACCTTACCAATGTCAAGAGTCCCATACCCCTTCCTTATGTCCCCCTCTTATATGCATTTAGCTTTGGTATATTGCCTTTGTTACATTAAAGGAAGCATAATACCATGTTTCTATTAACCGTAGTCTCTAGTTTGCATTGATTGTGTTTTTCCTCCAATACCACCCTATTTTTAACACTTGCAAGGTTGACATTCGTTTGTTTTTCCTCATGTAAAAACATATTTGTACATTTTATCACAATTGTTGAGCACTCTAAGTTTCACTGAATTACACAGTCCCAGTCTTTAATTTTCCTCTTTCGTTCTGGTGTCCCACATGCTCCTAACCTCCTTCTTTCAACCGTACTCACAGTCATCTATGTTCAGTATGCTTACATTGCTGTGCTACCATCACCCAAGATTGCATTCCAAACCTCTCACTTCTGTCTTTTCCTGTCTGTCTGTAGAGCTCCCTTTAGTATTTCCTGTAGCGCAGGTATCTTGTTCACAAACTCTGTCATTGTCTGTTTGTCAGAGAATATTTTAAACTCGCCCTCATATTTGAAGGACAGTTTTGCTGGATATAGGATTCTTTTTTTTTTTTAATAATTAGATTTTATTGAGATATATTCACGTACCATACAGTCATACAAAGCGTACAATCAGTTGTTCACAGTACCACCATATAGTTGTGCTTCCATCACCACAATTAATTTTTGAACATTTTCATTACCACACACACAAAAGTAATAAGAATAAAAATTAAAGTGAAAAAGAACAATTAAAGTAAAGAAGATCACTGGGTGCTTTTTTTTATTTGCCCCCATTTTTCTACTCATCCATCCATACCCTGGACAAAGGGGGGTGTGAGCAACATGGCTTTCCCAATCACATTGTCACCCCTCATAAGCTACATTTTTATCCAATCATCTTCAAGATTCAAGGGTTCTGGGTTGTAGTTTGATAATTTCAGGTATTTACTGCTGGCTATTCCAATTCATTAGAACCTAAAAAGGATTGTCTATATTGTGCGTAAGAGTGCCCACCAGAGTGATCTCTCCGCTCCTTTTGGAATCTGTCAGCCACTGAAACTTATTTCATTTCACATCCCCCATTTGGTCAAGAAGATGTTCTCCATCCCACGATGCCAGGTCCAGATTCCTCCCTGGGAGTCAGATTCCACATTGCCAGGGGTATTTACACCCCTGGGTATCAGATTCCATGTAGGAGGGAGGGCAGTGATTTCATCTGCCAAAGTTGGCTTAGCTAGAGAGAGAGGGCCACATCTGAGCAACAAAGAGGCATTCAGGAGGAAACACTTAGGCACAATTATAAGCAGGCCTAGCCTCTCCTTTGCAGTAACAGTCTTCCCAAGGGCAAGTCCTATGATGAAGGGCTCAGCCCATCAAACCACCAGTCCCCAATATCTATGATCACATCAGCAGCCATTGAAGTGGGGAAGCCCAACACCCCATGCATTCTCCCCCAGCAATGTTCATATTAGTGGTAGCATATAATATTTCTCTTTTTGTGCCTGGCTTGTTTCACTCAGCATTATGTCTTCAAGATTCATCCAAGTTGTCGTATGTTTCACGACATCGTTCCTTCTTACAGCTGCATAGTATTCCATTGTGTGTATATACCACATTTTATTTATCCACTCATCTGTTGAAGGACATTTGGGTTGTTTCCATCTCTTGGCAATTGTGAATAATGCTGCTGTGAACATTGGCATGCAGATATGCAGATATCTGTTCACATCACTGCTTTCAGATCTTCTGGGTGTACATCAAGAAGTGCAGTTGCTGGATTGAAGGGTAGCTCTGTATCTAGTTTTCTAAGAAACTGCCAGGCTGTCTTCCAGAGTGGCTGAACCATTATACAATCCCACCAACAATGAATAAGAGTTCCAATTTCTCCACATCCTCTCCAGCATTTGTAGTTTCTTGTTTGTTTAATGGCAGCTATTCTAGTTGGTGTGAGATGGTATCTCATGGTCTCAATTTACCTCTCTCTAATACCTAGTGAAGCTGAACATTTTTTTCATGTGTTTTTTGGCCATTTGTATTTCCCTTTCAGAGGACTGTCTCTTCATATATTTTGCCCTTTTTATTATTGGACTGTCTGTACTATTGTCATTGAGTTGTAGGATTTCTTTATATATGCAAGATATCAGTCTTTTGTCAGATACATGGTTTCCAAAAATTTTTTCCCATTGAGTTGGCTGCCTCTTCACCTTTTTGACAAATTCCTTTGAGGTACGGAAACTTCTAAGCTTGAGGCGTTCCCATTTATCTATTTTTTTCCTTTGTTGCTTGTGCTTTGGGTGTAAGGTCTAGGAAGTGACCTCCTAATACAAGGTCTTGAAGATGTCTCCCTACATTATCTTCTAGGAGTTTTATGGTGCTGTCTTTTATATTGAGGTCTTTGATCCACTTTGAGTTAATTTTTGTGTAGGGTGTGAAGTAGGAGTCCTCTTTCATTCTTTTGGATATGGATATCCAACTCTTGCAGCCCCATTTGTTGCAAAGACTATTAGGTCCCAGTTCAGTGGGTTTGGGGGCCTTATCAAAGATCAGTTGGCCATAGATCTGGGGGTCTATCTCCGAATTCTCAATTCAGTTCCATTGATCAATGTATCTATCTTTGTGCCAGTACCATGTTGTTTTGACTACTGTGGCTTTATAATAAGCTTCAAAGTCAGGGAGTGTAAGTCCTCCCATTTCGTTTTTCTTTTTTAGAGTGTTTTTAGCAATTTGAGGCATCTTCCCTTTCCAAATAAATTTGATAACTAGCTTTTCCAAGTCTGCAAAGTAGGTTGTTGGAATTTTGATTGGGATTGCATTGAATCTGTAGATGAGTTTGGGTATGACATTTAGCCTTCCTATCCATGAACATGGAATATTTTTCCATCTTTTAAGGTCCCTTTGCATTTCTTTTAGTACAGTTTTGTACTTTTCTTTGAATAGGCCTTTTACCTCTTTGGTTAAGGTTATTCCTAGGTACTTGATTTTTTTAGTTGCTATTGAAAATGGTATCTTTTTCTTGAGTGTCTCTTCAATTTGTTCATTTCTAGCATATAGAAACATTACTGACTTATGTGCATTAATCTTATATCCTGCTACTTTGCTAAATTTGTTTATTAGCTCCAGTAGCTGTATTGTCGATTTCTCAGGGTTTTCCAAATATAAGATCATATCATCTGCAAATAGTGACACTTTTACTTCTTCCTTTCCAATTTGGATGCCTTTTATTTCTTTGTCTTGCTGGATTGCCCTGGCTAGCAGTTCCAGCACTATGTTGAATAACAGTGGTGACAGTGGGCATCCTTGTCTCGTTCCTGATCTTAGAGGGAAGGCTTTCAGTCTCTCACCATTGAGTACTATGCTGGTTGTGGGTTTTTCATATATGCTCTTTATCATATTGAGGAAGTTTCCTTCAATTCTTACCTTTTGAAGTGTTTTTGTCAAAAAGCAATGTTGGATTTTGTCGAATGCTTTTTCAGCATCTATTGAGATGATCATTTGATTTTTCTCTTTTGATTTGTTAATGTGTTGTATTACAGTGATTGATTTTCTTATGTTGAACCATCCTTGCATGCCTGGAATGAACCCCACTTGGTCATGGTGTATGGTTTTTTTAATGTGTCTTTGGATTCGATTTGCAAGTATTTTATTGAGAATTTTTGCTTCTATATTCATTAGGGAGATTGGCCTATACTTTTCCTTTTTTGTGGCATCTTTGCCTGGTTTTGGTATCAGATTGATGTTAGCTTCATAAAATGAGTTACGTAGTGTTCCATTTTCTTCAATGTTTTGAAAGAGTTTAAGTAAGATTGGTGTCAGTTGTTTTTGGAAAGTTTAGTATAATTCCCCTGTGAAGCCATATGGCCCTGGGCATTTATTTGCGGGAAGCTTTTTGATGAAGGATATGGGATTCTTGGTTGGCAGTTTTTCTCTTTCAGTATCTGAAAAATATCACACTACTTCTTTCTTGCCTCCATGGTTTCTACTGAGAAATCCTCACATAGTCTTATCAAGCTCCCTTTGTATTTGATGGGTCGCTTTTCTCTTGCTGCTTTCAGGATTCTCTCTTTGTCTTTGACATTGGAGAATCTGATTATTAAGTGTCTTGGCGTAGGCCTATCCAGATCTATTATGTTTGGGGTACTCTGCGCTTCTTGGACCTGTAATTTTATCTCTTTCATAAGAGATGGGAAAATTTCGTTGATTATTTCCTCTATTATTGCTTCTGCCCCTTTTCCCTTCTCTTCTCCTTGTGAGACATCCATGACACATACATTCATGCATTTCATGTTATCATTAAGTTCCCTGAAATGTTGCTCATATTTTCCCATTCTTTGCCCTATCTGTTCTTTTGTGTGTAGGATTTGAGGTGTCTTGTTCTCCAGTTCCTGAGTGTTTTCTTCTGCCTCTTGAGATCTGCTGTTGTATGTCTCCATTGTGTCTTTCATCTCTTGTGTTGTGCCTTTCATTTCCATAGATTCTGCCAGTTGTTTTTTTGAACTTTTGATTTCTACCTTATATTCTCCCAGTGTTTTCATTATACACTTCGTCTCTTTCGCCATATCTCTCTAAACTTTTTGAATTTTTTTAGCATTAGTTGTTTCAATTCCTGTGTCTCAGTTGAAGTGTAAGTTTGTTCCTTTGACTGGGCCATAACTTTGTTTTTCTTAGTGTAGGTTGTAGTTTTCTGTTGTCTAGGCATCTGATTTCTTTGGTTACCCCAATCAGGTATTTCCAGACCACAATGGGCTCAGATCTCAGAAGGGGGCAATATTCAGTATCAGGTCTCCTTGAGGGTGTATCTTAGAAGATTGACACACCCTGTGAGGCCTCAATCTGCTGTGCTTTTCCTTACCTGCCCAGTGGGTCGCACCTGTCTGCCTGACATTCCTGAGGGGTGTAAGGAGGTATGGCCCCCTTAGAACTTAGTTTCTGTTTTCCCCCAGGCTCTGGAGTCTGATTCTGAATTGGAGGCCGGTAGTAGGTCTGGGCGCCACCTCCTTCCTCTTATGGAAGATACAGCCCCTAGGGAGTTTTCATTTGCATTTAAATAGGTTCTTTGTCTCTCTGACTCTCCTGTCTTCACCCTTGTCTGGTTCAGAGTGCTGTAAACTGAAAATGGTGTCTTTCTCCACTGAGCCGCCTGGGTTGAGAGAGAGAAAAAGGGACAGAAAGCCCCTCTTCTGGGCCAGTCCACATCTCCCCAGCTTCAACCAGCCAGAGTGTACCTGGTCCTCTGGGCTCCCCCTCCCTTCACAGAGAAGTCCTCCGGCTCTTTAAGGTTAGTCATCACTAAAAGCCTCTGTCTGCTTGTTGGGGATTTGTAGCTTGTTTTGAGCAGTCCATGTTTGTTAATCAGAACCCCAGTTGGAGCTGGACTGAGGTATATTCACTTGTTCAGAGAGTGCTGCTCTTTTACACATTGAGGTTTTGCAGTTTGGACTGCCATGGGGGGAGGGGTTTCTCTCGGCCTGGTTCCGCAGGTTTTACTTACATATTTTATGCTGCAATCTCAGGCATTCCTCCCAATCCAGGTTAGTGTATGATGTGTGGACAGTCACGGTTGTCCCCCTGCAGTTGTTCCAGATTATTTACTAATCGTTCCTGGTTGTTTATTAGTTGTTTCAGGGGGACTAACCAACTTCCACTCCTTTCTATGCCAGCATCTTCTTTCTCCCCCCAATGTCTTTCAACTTCACAAAACTGTTAAGGTGTCAAAAACACTGTCATCCAGAGTCTTGCCTCTTAGAAGCGTCTGAGTAGTCCTATCCAGTATTGATATTTTGTGGATCTCTAGTGCCATGGACTATCAGCACCATATTGATTGTTCTGATTTTAATTTGTCTGCTCTCTTTTTACTTTGTTATTCTAGCTAAATGTTTGTTGATTTTATCTATCTTTTCAAAGAACCAATTTTTAGTTTTGTTGATTCTCTCTCTTGTGTTTTAATTCTCTATTTCATTTCTCTCCACTTGATTCTTTGTTATTTCTTTCCTTCTGCTTGCTTTGGCTTTAGTTTGCTCTTCTTTTCCTAGATTCTTCCGTCGTGAGATTGTATCTCTCAGTTGAGATTTTTCTTCTTTTTTTAATGTAAGGATTTAGAGCTATACATTTCCATTAGCACTGCCTTTGCTGTATCCCATTTGAAATGTATTTTCATTTTCATTTGCCTCAAGATATTTCTTAATTTCCCTTGTGATTTCTTCTTTGACTGGTTGTTCAAGATTACGCTGTTTAATTTCTACACATTTTTAAGTTTTCCATTTCTCCCTCTGTTATTGATTTCTGCCTTCATTCCATTGTGTTTGGAGAAAATGCATTATATGAATTCAGTATCTTTCAATTTCTTGAGACGTGTTTTGTGACATAATATATGCTCTGTTCTGGAGAATGATCCATGTGCACTAGAGAAGAATGTGTATTCTGCTGCTGTTGGTGAGGTGTTCCTTATATGTCTGTTAGGTCTAGGTGCTTTAGAGTATTGTTCAAGTCTTCTATTTCCTTACTGATTTTTTTTTTAAACTTTAGAAATGATTTTTTTTCACATGCAAATAATGAACCAATGCTCTACCCATAAACTCTATTTTCCATAAACAGCAGGAGGTTTTTGTAAAGAAAACAATGCAAAATATTTTAAAAGGCACTGGGATTCCTCTGCTTCTAAATTAGTGCAAAGCTCGGAAAATACAGCTTGTTCCACCAGGAATCTCTAGTTAGTGGAAATTAATAGACTTTAATGCCATTTCAGGAAAAGATTATTGAGTTCTCACCCATAACATCCACAAATGGCTATTGGCACACTTAAACCAGGTCAGAACAGTCCAACATAATTAGACTTTAATCTCTTAAGGGCCAAAATGCTCATCTAAAATTCTAGTCAACTGTAACGGGAATTCCTATAATTAAGATAAAAGTATCATTTGAGGCTGATTTTCATACAGATTGTTAGTTCCTTATTTTATCCCCCCTTGTATAACATTAATAAAGGGAGTATTTTATTGCATAGAAAGTTTTATTTTGTTTATCATTACCCATGAATTTTATCATTACTTATTACATAAATGCTGCCTAGGGCCATTATCCAAATGACATGACCACTTTATGCCCGCAATGCCCTTCTGTACTTACAAACAGAATTTTCACAATTTACATAAGTACAACTTATCAGTGAAGGTTTAAAGCTGAGATACAATCTAATATCTGTTATATCTGATATTTTATAGATAGCAGTATAGGAGAGATGTATTTTTTAATTACCTTTCATTTGAGTGATCTTATGGAAAAAATAAATCAATAGTTTAGAAGTTCCCAGTCTCCAGAAGAGATTTAAAAATGTACATGTAGAAATGGTTACAGACAGCGAGATTTAAAGAAATATCTTCCATGTCTGTATCCTGTTTTAATTGCTGTACTGTTTTTTCTTCTAACAAAATAAAGCAAAGCAATAGAAGAAACAAATATTCTGAAATAACTTCATTCCTTCTAATATACTCCTACCATACCAAAAGAAAATTAATGAACCATAGTCACACCTGAGCATTCCCATATCATTAAGATCAGCCTCAATAGCTGTTTTTCCTTTTCCCAGCTGCTTTCTTTTGCCCGCAAGAGGAGCCTGGAGAAGATGGATGTTTTGCTTGATTTCTTTGACGTTCTGAACTTTCTGTAATTCTTTATTTTTCTTTAACCTGTTCATTGTAAATTTAGCTTGGTGTTTCTGTTTAATTTCTTCAACTCACATCACTACATCAATAGTTTTATTCCAAAGTTCTCACTGGTACTTGGTGGGTTCATTTCTATGTTTTCCACATTCAAATGAATTATCCATTTTAAGCTCTTTACCAGATGCTTTCTGGAATGTTTTAGTCCACCTCACCTTGTGAGAATTATGCTTCTTTTTAAAGCTTTTATGACATTTGAATTTATAGAATCTAAACACTTTGCTATCATTGGAGATGAATGTCATGCTGTGGCCGGGAAAGATTGGCCCAAAACAGAAGTAATACTTCTTGATATGCATATTGAACCCCTGTGCCTACCCACAGCCAAATCTGAGTTTGAGGGGAAGTGATGTAACCCTTATTGATCTTTTGCCTAGATGTTCTATCAATTCTGGAAAGTAGTGTATTCAAATCACCTACTGTTAGTGTAGTACTTTCTATTCTGCCTTCAAATCTTTCAATATTTGCTTCATATATTGTGAGGCTCTGCTGTTAGGTGCATATATATTTATAACTGTTATGTCTTATTGTTGAATTTATCCCTTTATCAGTATATAATGACCTTCTTTGTCCCTTGTAACAATTTTTGACTTATAGTCAATTTATCTGATATTCATACAGCTACCCCAGCTCTCCTTTGGTTACTACTTGCATGTATGTATTTTTTCCATCCTTTCACTTTCAGTCTACTTATGCTTTGAATTTGAGGAGAGTCTCTTATAAACAGCTTATAGTTGAGTTATGCTTTTTTATTCATTCTGCCAATCTCGGCCTTTTGACTGGAGAGTTTAATTCATTTGCATTTAGAGTAACTACTGATAATTCTTCTGCCATCTTGCTATTTGGTGTTTGTAAGTCTTATAACTTTTTGTCCCTCAATTCTTCCATTAATACCTACAATCTTATTTATTTATTTGTTATTTATTTTTAATGCAGTTTTATTGAGATATATTCAGAAACCATCCAAAGTATACAATCACTAGCTCACAGTATCATCACATAGTTGTGCATTTTATTTTTTGTAGTTTACCCTTTTCAGTCACTTCTCATTTCTTTCTGTATAATTTTTTCAGATATTTTCTTTGTGGTTACTATGGTGCTTAAATTTAACATCTTAATTCTATTTCAGTCATGTTGGATTTGATATCAGCTTAACTTCAATAGCGTACACAGGCACTGTTCCTAAATCCCTGCATCCCTCCACCTTTTTGTTATTGCTGTTATACTTTTTATCTTTGTACATTGTATGTCCAAAACCATAAATTTATTTATTTTGTTTTATTTGCATTTGCATTTTAGAAACTATATGAAGGAAAAAGTGGAATCACATACCAAAAAATACAATACAGTAGTATTGGCATTTATAATTACTGATATGGTTATCTTTATTGGAGGTCTTTATTTCTTTATGCATTGATCCATTGACTGGTGTCCTTTCCTTTCATTCTGAAGAACTTCCTTTAGCATTGCTTATAGGGTAGGTCTAGTGTTAACAAACTCCCTCAACTTTTGTGTATTTGGAAATGTTTTAATCTCTCCCTCATTTTTGAAAGACAGTCTCACCAGATATAAAAATTTTGGTTGACAGGGTTTTTTTTTCAGTTTCCCAACACTTTAAATATTTATATTTATCCCACTACCTTCTTTCCTCCTTGCTTTCTGATGAGTAACTGGAACTTAATCTTATTGGGGCGCCCTTGTACATAGCACTTTGTTTTTCTCTTGCAGCTTTCGGAACTGTCATCTTGTCCTTGGCATTTCAAAATTTGAGTATCATGTTTCTAGTCATGGTTGTCATTTCCTCTTTCTTTGTCTTGTAATCTTTTGTTACACTCTATATATTTTAAAGAATTAATATATTAACTTTGGGTTTTAGTCCCTGAGCTATCTGTTCCTTAAGCTTGTGTCCAACTTGTTAAATTACAGAGATTTCTTTGAATGCCAGTAGCTAAGAAAAATAAATAAACCATCTCAAAAAACACCTTTCATAGCCTTTGCAAGTTGGTTCTGCATTGGCTTGTGCTTTCCTTCCTATGTAAGAGGATCAGTCCAAGGTGAAAGTGAAGTATGGGGTCCTCTCTGTCTTTTCTGAGCCTGTGTTTTTCCTGGGTCTTTGCTCACTTGTGGACTTAGGAATTCCTTTCCTTACAGGAATCTGAATATCCCCTCTAGTCCCTATGAATTAGATTTTACTCCCTTACCTGGGCCCTGTATCCTAGATCTTAAAGCCAGGAATCTTTGCCTCAGGCTGCTTAGGCTTAATTGTTTCTTATACCGCTTTAGCTGTGAGGTAACTATTTCTGCCTACAGGGCTAGTCCTGGGAGGGCAAGCCAGAGAGGACTTTTCCTAAATCAGTCTTTCAGGCTGCCCCCTGATAGAATGGCACCGATATGCAGGTACCCCAGTATGAACAGGTAGGGGTTACTCTGCTCCCTCCAGAACAGGGCCAGGTACCCACAATGGAGTGCAGAATGTCTTCACACTGCCCTGGGGTGGGGAGGACCCTGCAAGGATGCCTCAGGCTTTTTCTTTCTTGTTTAAAGCTGCATTTTCTTGATTCAGCACTCCCTCAGTTACTGTAGCCCTTTAGCTGTTTTCCAGAATTTTGAGGAAGATGGATCTGAAAAGTTTTGCTAGTTATTTCAAGATTCTGTAGAGGGATGGTTCCTTGGAACATCTTGCACAGTCGTCTTAGTCAACTGGAAGTCCTCATGTTCTTTTAACTGACCATTTCTTTTGATTGACCATCTGTCAAGTTCATAGGTAATCCCCCTCGTGGCTCATAAGATCTAGCAGTGTCTTCTCTCTGCTCTGGAGTACTCTTTGACTATTTCATCTTTATTTCTCCTTAACGTCTCTGTACTTTTAGCATTTCGGTCTTTATCCACATAGTTTACCACAGTTAAGTCTAGATGTTTCACCAACCAGATTTTGATTTTATGGAGGAACAATTCCTTTTATTTGTGCTCTCCTGGAAGTGGTATACTCTAATAATCACTGGTTAATTGATTATTCATCTCAAATTTAAATGCCTTTATCAAAAACTATATTTTTATTATGGAAGTTTAAAAAGAAATTATTTTTCCCTCAATTAGTAGCCTTTACAACAAGAGACATACATGTCTCTGAGACATAAAAGGTTTGTAGTAAATGTGGTTGAAGGAGTTTCTCATTTAACATACTCTTTGTAATGTTTAGCATACTGTGGAACACTGAATTTTGCTTTGATTCTGATTTTATTGCTGGTCTGGAGACTTAATGAGCATCCCCACTCATCATTGGTAGTATAGCAAAGTGAGCCAGAACCCTAGTTTTGAAGTCAGACTACCTGAATTCTGATTTGGGCTCTATCACTTCTAACATCGTGACTTGGATGCGAGTGACTTAAACTTTCTGTGCCTCAAATTCTTTATCTTTGAAAGAGGGGTGATAATATTACTTCATGATTTGTTGTGAGGGTTATTTGAGTGTGTGTGTATATAAGTACACATACACTTGCACAATATTTAGAACAATTCCTAGCACTTGGAAAGTTCAGTTCTTCATAATTATTGTCTAGTGGTTGTGGTACAGTCTGTGTGCGCTGGACTTTCTGAGAATAGTTTTTATATTTGATCTTTTTTGTAGAGGCAGAGTACTTGGGGTCAGAAGGTAAGGATTTGCATCTGAGTTCTATCACTTACTAGTTCTGTGTCCCCAGGCAGGGGATAGGACTTATGGCTCAGTTTCTACCCTGCCAACCTCATAAGACTGTTTCCAGAGTCAAGTCAAAATAGTGTATATCAAAGTGCTTTATAGCTAAAATACTGAGTAAATATGACGTGCCGAAGTCATTGACTTTTCACTGGTAAATTTCAGGACCCAAATCTGGGATAGTTAAAATAAATTAGAATTTTTTTTAAGAATTATAAGGTTTAAATGAGTAAATTTTACTACCAGGTTATATGCTTATTTTCAAATTACCCAAGTTGACTTCATAATAAAAATATGTAACATGTTTTAAAGGAAATTTTGTAATACCTTACATTATTGTTATAACATTTTCAGGTCTGAAAACACAATGGCAGGAAATAGCCTTGTTCTACCCATCGTTCTTTGGGGTCGCAAAGCACCAACGCATTGCATTTCAACAGTACTTTTAACAGACGATGGGGCCACAATCGTAACAGGATGCCATGATGGACAAATATGTCTCTGGGATCTTTCAGTAGAATTGGAAGTGAGTATTTGAAATGCCTCCTGTTCATTTTAAATATAAGGAATTAATTACTGGAAAGTAACACAGTCCCAGAATAATACTTGGGCTCACAATATTTTCTGTGGAATATGTTTTGAATAAAATTGGTGTTATTCAGATTGATTAGTTACATACCTTATTCATCAGCATTGTCTTCTGCTGGCTTTTGGCTATTTCCAAATACTGTATATACTCCAAGTGACTTAATATTTGTTACATTTAAGATTTTCTGCAAAGAAGGCAGCTGGGATTTTGACAGTGATTGTTTTGAATCTGTAGATCAACTGGGGAGTATTGCCATCCTAACAGTATTAAGTCTTTCAGTCCATGAATGTAAGGTTTCTTTCCATTTATTTTTATGTATTTAATTTCTTTCAACAGTGTTTTATAGTTTTTAGAGTCTGTTTTGCACTTGTTTTGTTAAAATTTATTCTAAGAATTTTATTTTTTGAATCTATTGTAAAGTGGATTGTTTATTTAATTTCATTTTCAGATTGTGCATTTTTAGTACAGAAAGCCAGCTGATTTTTATACATTGATTTTGTATCCTGAAACCTTGCTAAATTTGTTTGTTTGTTCTAATAGTTTTTTTTAGTGGATTTCTTTGGATGGTCTATATACGTCTTCATGTCCTCTCTAATAGAGATAGTTTTACTTTTTTTTCCAATCTGTATTCCTTTTATTTCATGTTCTTCCTAACTGCCCTGACTTGTACCTCCAGTACAATCTTGAATAGAAGTTGTGAGAGCAAATGTCCTCTTTGTTCTTCATCGCAGGGGGAAAACATCCAGTGTTTCTCCATTAAATATCACGTTGACTGAGTTTTTCATAGATATAAATACCCTTCATCAGGTTGAGTAAATTCTCCTCAATTTCTAGTTTGCTGAGTGTTTTTTTGTCATGAAAGTGTGTGAATTTTGTCAAATTTGCTTTCTCCATCTATTGAGATGATCATGTGGTTTTTGTCCTTTTTCCTATTGATTTGTGAGTTGCTGTTTTTTTTGTTTTAATGGAAGGTATTTTAGCATGTTTGTATATTGAAGAGAATGAACCACCCCTCCAAAAAAAAAAAAAATGAGTGAATACTGATAATTTTGTTGTATCACTTTATTTGTACACTTAAAATGTTTTACATGGATATATTGATGCTATTTAAGAGAGAAATGGCAGTTGAAGTCATGTCTGTGGGCTGGAGGGTAGTGGGTCTAGTGCTCATGCTGAGTGGTTGTTCTTTGATAAGAGCAAGAAACATTTATTCACTGTACTAGAGAAACTAGAGTATATTGGTATAGGTAGATTGATTGCTGTCTTGGTGGAAGTGTAGAAATCTTCATGGTGCTTCTACTATTTTTCAGAAAAATAAGCAAGGTCATTGGCTGAAAGTGAGAATAGGGAAGGAGCTGCTGAAGGTTGAAGAGAAAGAGAAGCTATGAAAGGGTACCTGGAGGGTGGGAGAATGAGTAGACTAGAGAAATAGAGTAGGACTGCTGGACAGCACTCAGGACACCCTTGAATTTAGACGTCATTAATCTATTGGGAGGTAGTCAGTGTAGTGGTATATTATTTTTCAGCCACCTTCAGCAGCTTGGGTGTAGGCCTAAGTCAAAAAAAGAGCCAGACTTAACTGGGTTGAGGTTTTGCCTAGCAAGGCTAAGAGAGGGCAAGGGAGGCAAGTGATTTGAGCACTTATGCAAGGGGTAGTAATTGTAGATGATGTGTCAGGAACTCTTAAGTTAGGTGGTAGTCAATATGGCTGGCATCAATATGAGGGGGTGAAGGATAATGCAATAATGGTAAGGCGGTGGTGGATCTGAGGTTTTGGTGAGGGTAAAGAATTGTTGTAGTTGGGAGATGTGGTGGAGTGAGTTAGAAAGATAGGAGGTGGCAGTTGGAGAGTGAGATGCTCAGATGGAGCTGGTAATGGGACTGGAGTACAGTGGGGTGGATGTCAAGATCATTATAGGTAAGGAGATTTGGGAGTAAGAGGTCAGGGTAATGCAAGGGTTACCTATGAGGATATTGAAATCACATAGAATTAATATATGAAAAGTATTGGAGAGTGAGACAGTGAGCCAAGTGCCAAAATCGTCAAGAATAAGAGGGAATGACTTGGATATCTGTACTGGGTATAATAAAGTGGGGTGCTGATGGTGTAAACTACGAAAATGATAAAGGTTTTGCAGGAGGAGGGAGAGCCAAATCTTCTAAAAGAGAGAATGAGGAGCAAAGAAGGCATTTATTCTTCCTCCCTGCATTACAATACATGACATGATGGAGAAAACCCAGCCACCTTTGGTGGGCTTCAGTGGAAACTATCCTCAGGGGATAGCAACCAGGTTTTGATTAAAGAAAGAGGTTGTGAATAATGTTCAGAAATAAAGTTGAGACTAGAGAGGATTTTGGTGATCACTGGTCCTTGAGTTCCAGGGCATACAGAGGAGGAGTTGGAGACGGCTATATAAGATTAGGTCACATTAGGGAAGGTACGCAGCCATATGGGGATTACTATTGACAGTACTCAGAAGAAAGTTAATTAAATCCAAACTCAATAATTTAACAATAATGAACATTTGAATTCTAGGCCTTTGGGGGCACAAAGATAAATACAGCACATTTCTTGTCCTTGGGAAATTCAATCTAATGACCTTGGTAAACTGGAAGAAGGATCTCACGAAACTTGGATGACATGTAAGGACTGGGCATACAGATTGGAAAGTGACTGTAAGTGAGTGTTGTAGAATGTGATGTGCCTTCAGGATTGATAGCAAACCAAATATGAACCAGCAATGTAGTGATGAGAGGAAAAAAAATCACACCACATTTTATTGGAATGAATACAAGTATTAAGACTTGTGAGATCACAGAGATAATTCTTTTACCAAATTTTTTTCATATATTTCAAAAGAATATTATATTTTATATAAGTTCAAATAAGAAGACGGTCAAAGGTGACTTGGTGGATGGGAGTGGCATTGGGGTAGGAAGTAGGAGAGAAATACATCTTTTGTTAGATATCAAGATTGAACTATTTACCCAGAAGAAAAGAAGGCTAAATTAAAGGTGATTTGATTATTGTCTTCAAATATGTGTAGAGTCTTCCTATGTTATACTTTCTAGCAGCTATTTATGCCTTTGGAGGACCACTAAGAATAATTGACACACTCAGAGATGAGGCACATCCTGCTTTCTTTTGAGATCATGGTATCTTTCCTTCCTCTTTTGCTAGGAAAGGATTCAAACTGTAGTAGAACTTTTGGCATTCATATCTTGGTCTCCTGTCACTTTGGAAAAAGGCAGAAGCTTGAACTAAACCCATGGTGGGAATAAGATATTAGAGACAAATTGCAGAAGTATCAGTTTATTGAGTACATAGAGAGGTGGTACTAAAACTAAAGAAAGAGAAAACCTGTTGATGTAGGTATTGTCTCTTAAATGCAATATTTGTTGAGCTTCTACTACCTACGAAATTACATGATATTTATGAGACTGGTTCCTGCCTTCATGAAGCTTCCATTCTAGTAGGAGAACCAACTTACTTGGAGAATACTATAATACAAAACATTTGATAAAAGAAGTAAAATGTTATGGTTAAGAGCTCAGACTTCGGAGGTGCACCAACCCAGGTCTATTAATGGCTTCTCCAGCATTTAGCTGTGTGACTTTGGACAATTTACTTAACTCTTTTGTGTTCCATATGTTTAAAATAGTGTTTGCCACACAAGTCTGTGGCAAGGATTAAATGATGGGTTGTGTATTAGACAGCTATCACAGTACTTGGACATAATAGGGATTTTTTTAATGAATAGTAACTATAGCATTTAAGGTAGTGGGAAGAAAGGAAAAACTAAAGAGGATGAAAAAAAGAAGAATGTTGAATGATGGCTGACTCGAGAACTAGTCAGATTCAGATTGGTCCCAGATTGGAACATGGTATTTTTATGATTTACTTTTTTTTCCCCCCTTTTCATTTCACGGAATGTCTGTAGCCAAACTTATCCCCAGGCCCCAGAACAGGGGACTTGGGGCCCATGAGCTGCAGAGCTTGCTGTGGCAGCCATCTGGGCTAGCCCTGGTTTACGTTTAAAAACTGGTACATCCCATCTTTTTATTCTTCTAGTCATCTTGCCGTGTCAGTGATAACTTGATAATTTTTGCTTTTGTACTGTGTGTTCTTTGAAGATGGATGGCCTTTATGACTTATTAAACAGATTATTTTATGATATTTCTTTGATTTGATAATGTGTAAAATGTTTAATTATTAACTATGGCATAACAAATCTTTATGGAATATGGTAGGATTTAAATAAAAGGTATACATGTAATAATATTCCTTACATTACAATGTTTTTTTTTCTTTTTAAATTTGGTGCTTAGACACACATATTTTTGCATTTCTAGATTAATCCCCGAGCACTGTTGTTTGGTCATACAGCTTCAATCACTTGTTTGTCTAAAGCTTGTGCTTCCAGTGACAAACAGTATATTGTGAGTGCATCTGAGAGTGGGTAAGTGTTTTCTTATTCATTTTTTTTTTTCCTCAGAAGTCTTTATTGTAAACAGTATTAGTATATTAGTAAGTAGGAAGGAGTTTTTTTGTCCCCCCCCCCCTTTTGGAGTATCTTTTGAATAAAAGCTTTTTCTTCTCTAAAGATATTTTAAATTTGGTTTTTAGGATGTGAATATTATCTCTATTAATGGATTTTATAAACTTTTATTGCAATTTATGATTATGTCCTTGCCTTGCTTTTGAGAAACTTAAGAGTACCATAAAAGTTAAAGCATAGTCATTAGTCCCCATGGCATTCTTTTGAGTTGCCAGGGCTTTCAGGTTTTTAAAAAGCCTGAACAATGCTGGGTTAGCATACATTTGGAAAATGATGGCATGCAGAAGTTCATACAGTTTAACTGATATGTATTAATGCTCTAAAATAACTATATGTGTTCCTAAGTCTCAAAATGTAGCTTGATTTTGGAGAGGTCATCAGATAGTAGTTGTATGGCCTGGAGTGTGGGGAATTTTTAAAACATTTTTGGTGCTTAGAGAATTGTATTTTTATACTGTATGTTACTGAAGAGAGGGAACTTGAGGAGAATTATAAAGAATTCCCCCTTTTCCCATCCCCATTCCTCATAGTATTATGAATTTGAAGGGAACCTTGTACTCTTTGGAACAAGAAGAGGGACCATCAAGTTAAAAACATAGTACCTTTTGGTCAATTAAAGTACATTTCACATTACAATGCATAGTCTAAGTAAATCGAATGCCCTGTGAAAATTTTTTTCATACCGTGTGAGATATAGGAAAATGGCATCTCAAAGCAGACCTTACCAATATCAGGTTCATTGCATTTTGCTAACATTGTCTTCTATTAAATAAATCTTAAGTTTCTTTCTTCAAAAGGCAAGGCATATTCATATTTCTGATTTCCAGTGTTATGTACTTAGTTTGAGATATAAGCTCTTTAAAATAGATATATATACACTCAATAAAACTTCTGCAATAAATACTGAATCAAAACTGGAACATTGTATTTAATTTGCAAAAGCTTGGAATTCAGTTGACATTAACTTTTGTTTTTTGCAGTCCTAAATTTTCTAGCTACATATCCTCATGAATTACATGTGAATTAAATACTTTGTTAATGTGTAAAGAAATATTTTATCAAGTTATTTTGATTACATAAATTATATTGTGAAGTTTTTATTATGGAATTAAAGTACCAATACAAAGCTGTTGTACCAGTTGGTATAGGCAAGATTATGCATTGATAACTTCTGGAAAATTTCAGTGGTTTGAATTGAAAGTTTATTTCTTGTTTTTGTCTTCTTGCCCATCATGCATTGCCTTGGGGTATTGCTTTGCTTTATTATTATCCTTACTTTAAGGTTCAGGCTGAGGGAGCAGCTGCTATCTGGAGCAGAGGCAGAGGAGAGAGAGAGTTCTGGAGTATACCCTATCAGTTTTAGCCAAAATTACTCACAAGACTCCACCAGCCAAAAGGGAAGCAGGAAGTGCAAGCCTACCATTGCCCAGAAAAGATGTGGGTCATGGTGGGGGTGGGAAGGGTAGAAGGAGAGTTAGCATGCTGGATGAGAGAATCGGAATTTTTTACCAAGAGCTATAATTACTATACACTCCTTTTTGTGCAGTATGTTAACTTCAATGGAAGATTAATTTCAAACCACTGTGACAACGTTGTATGGTACTTTTATTTTTTTTAAATTTTATTTTGCAATAAATTCAAACTTACAAGAACAGTTGCAAAAACAATACAAACCCCATACACAGAACTCCAGCATACCCCAACCCCCTCCCCCGATACCCCGATCCACCAACTTTAAATCCTGTCACACCACTATTTCTTTCTTTCCCTCCCTCCCTTCTTCCCTCCCTATCTATCATCCACCATCAATAGATGATAGATAGGGATATGATAGATAGACATATGAGAGCAAGCTGCACACATCCTTGAACAAACTATAATTCACATATACATTTCCCATGAACAAGAACATTCTTTTATGCAATCCCATTAAGCGCAGCTAAGAAGTTCAAGAAATTCAACATTGATACAAAGCTTACATTCTATATTTCCTTTTTTTTTTCTTCTTATGTCCCAACTGTGTCCCTTTGAGCCTCCTCTCCTCCATCCTCAGATCCCATCCAGGATCATCCTTGGCATTTAATTGTCAGTATCTATTTAGACTGTCTTTTTTTTTCAATTGTGGGAACATATATACAGCCTAAATCTTCCCTTTCCAACCCCTCCCTAGCATTCCATTAGTGGGATTAATCACATTTAGAATGTTGCAATGGTATCACCTTCCCACCATCCATTACTAGAAATTTCCCTTCACCCCAAACAGAAACCCTACACTCATTTCTTAACTTCCCATTGCCCCTTCCCCCACATCTCGTAACCCATACTCCACTGTTCATGTCTATGGTCAAATCCTCTGATACTTTCTTTGTGCTTGCCGTGGGGCTTAACTTTAACATCTTAAGTCTGTAACAATGTTGTTTTTCTTTGGTACCAACTTAACTTCAATAGGACACATAAACTATGTTCCTATACTCCTCCATTCCCCCACCTTTATGTAGTTCTTGTCAAAAATTACATATTTTACATTGAGTCCAAACCCACTGATTTATCATTTTACAGTTTATGTATTTTAGATCCTGTAGGAAGTAAATAGTGGAGTTACAAATCAAAAATACAGTAGTATTGGTATTTATATTTACCATGTGATCTTTACTGGAAATCGTTCCTTCTTCGTGTAGTTTCAGTCAATTGTTTAGTGTCCCTTCCTTTCAGCCTGCATGATTCCCTTTAGCATTTCTTATAGGACTGATCTACTGGTGATGAAGTCCCTCAGCTGTTGATTATCCAGGAATGTTTTCATTTCCCCCTCATTTTTACCCTCCAGGTGTTTGTGAATTTTCTAAGTCTCTGATGGTTATTGACTTCTATTTGTATTCTGTTGTGGTCAGAGAATGTGCTTTGAATATATTCAATTTTTTTTTTTAATTTATTGAGGCTTGTTTTTATGTCCCAGCATATGGTCTATTCTGGAGAAAGATTCATGATCACTAGAGAAGAATGTGTGTCCTGGTGATTTAGGATGTAATGTTCTATATATGTCTCTTAAATTTTTCTATCTCTCTCTCTCCTTTCTTGTTTCTCTGTTGGTAGGGCTCCCTTTAGTATCTGAAGTAGGGCAGGTCTTTTATTAGCAAAATCTCTCAGCATTTGTTTGTCTGTGCAAAATTTAAGTTCTCCCTCAAATTTGAAGGAGAGTTTTGCTGGATAAAGTATTCTTGGTTGGAAATTTTTCTCTCTCAGAATTTTAAATACGTCATGCCACTGCCTTCTCGCCTCCATGGTGGCTGCTCAGTAGTCACTGCTTAGTCTTTTGTTGTTTCCTTTGTAGTGTGGTGAATTGCTTTTCTCTTGTTGCTTTCAGAATTTTCTCCTTCTCTTCAGTATTTGACAGTCTGATCAGAATATGTCTTGGAGTGGATTTATTTGGATTTATTCTATTTGGAGTTCTCTGGGCATTTATGCCTTGTGTGTTTATTTTGTGTGGAAGGTTTGGGAAGTTTTCCCCAAAATTTCTTTGAATACTCTTTCTAGACCTTTACCCTTCTCTTCCCCTTCTGGAACACCAATGAGTCTTAAATTTGGACATTTTATTTTATCTATCATATCCCTGAGATCCATTTCAATATTTTTTATTTTTTTCCCCATTCTTTCTTTTGTTCTTTCATTTTCCATTCTGTGGTCCTTGAGGACACTAAGTTGTTCAA
The DNA here is from genome assembly GCF_015220235.1 of Choloepus didactylus. Taxonomy (NCBI): domain Eukaryota; kingdom Metazoa; phylum Chordata; class Mammalia; order Pilosa; family Megalonychidae; genus Choloepus; species Choloepus didactylus. The sequence goes on along the minus strand of NC_051322.1, from coordinate 23,710,142 downwards.
CTTCCTCTAATCTTGTATTATGAGTATCCAGAGTCTTTTTAATTTGGCCAACATTTTATTTTATTTCCATAAGATCATCTATTTTTTTATTTACACTTACAATTTCTTCTTTATGTCCTTTATATCCTGTGCCATGGTCTCGTTGTTTGTCTTTAATTCTTTGATTAATTGTGCCAAGTACTATGTCTCCTCTGATCTTTTGATTTGGGTGTTTGGGTTTGGGTTCTCCATATTGTCTGGTTTTATCATATGCTTTAAAATTTTCTGTTGATTTTGGGCTCTTGGCATTTGCTTTACTTGATAGGGTTCTTTCTGGATATAAAAAATACCAATCTCTAATTTGTCAGATCTACAGCTTGGTGGCGTACTCTTTCTTTAACTAACCAGCAGATGGCATCCGCAAGTCACCTGTTCCCCTCAAGTCACTTCTCCCCAACTTTGTCTTTGTGGTGTGTGGGGATCTGATTCTTGTGGGGTTCAATTGGTGCACTAACTTTGGGTGTGTTGTTGGTGCTGTCTGCCCTGAATGTGGGGCATGTTCTGGGTGGTTAGGGAGGCAGGGCAACTTTAATAATCATACTTCCTAGGTGTTCCCAGAGATTTAAGGCTGTTGCAAGAGTCTAAGCCTTCATTTCAGTCTTGCCAAAGATTGTCTCTGCTGCTGACCCACAAATCCTTGGTATTGGCATAGCGTCCCTGGATTTCTGAGTGGGTCCCCCTTCTCAGCTGTGCTCTTCCAGGACGTCTGCTGAGGAAAGGCTATGTCACGTCACAAGTGCACGCTGGCCCTCCAGGGAAGCCCTGGGCTGCCGGGCCGTGCAGGGACATTCCCAGCATTCTGTAAAGATGGTTGAATGGGGCGTGTTAATTTCCCCCTTTTCGCACAGCTCCGCTTTCCCCGCTCTGGGACAATTAGCTGTGGGTGCACTAAAGGCCACTGTCCACGGCCGATACTGTGGCCTGTGCTCGGTGCTGCGGGAGACACTCCCTGTCACATTGGGACGCTTGGTGCGGCTCTGGACTATGGCTCCGGCCCCGGCAGGAGCGTCCCCAGCCCGCCAGAGAGATGGCTGCAAAGGGGCATGGTTTCTTTCTCCTTTTGGCTCCCCTCTGCCTCCCTGGCCCCGAGACAATCAGCAGCGGGTGTGGGGTGGGCTATCTTCCACTCCAGACACTGAGGCGTTAGCATTGCCCGCTCTTGCCGTGCTTCACTGTGCAGTTCTCACTACCATATCTGTAGCCACTCCTGGTTTTTTTTTTTTAAAAAAGAACTAGTCCGTCTCCAAACACCAACCCATGGTTTCCCCACATCGCAGCACGACTGCCGGACTTTCAGCCGGCTCACTCATTCGTTTCGGAATGCAGACTCCCGGTTTCACCAAATGCATGGTCCCTGTGGATTTAGCAGACCTTGTCTGGCTGGTACATTGCTGGAAATCTGTATGGTACTTTTAAAAGTCAGATTTAAAGTTAGCTATTATTTATTTTGTTTTCCAGAGAGATGTGTCTTTGGGATGTGAATGATGGCAGATGTATTGAGTTTACAAAATTAGCCTGCACACATACTGGCATACAGGTTAGTATCTATTTCTGTAACTGTCCAGATCAGAATGTATTACAATTTGTTACATATACACAATTTAAAAAATGGTATTATAACATTGAGGCTATATTTTTATATGAGAAATGGAAGGAGGGGTAATAGGACAAGAAAACTAGAATTGGAGTAGTGAAAGTGCTCCTCATAATGTGGTACAGTGGGGAAGGTAATAAAGAAAAGGAGACTAATGGGGAAAGATTTACTACTGCTGCTCCTACTGTTTCCAGCTCTCCTGATAACCCACATGAGAGCCCTGTTACTACTTGGGTAACTATTCCAGACCCTAAATAATGGAATTCTTTCTTGATAAAACCTTCATGATTCTTTTGGTGAGTGACACAAACTTACCTGTTTTTTTGGATCATACCTTTTATATTATTTTACAGTTAGTACTTGGACACATTTTTTTTTTTATCTTCATTTTATTGAGATATATTCACATACCACGCAGTCATACAAAACAAATCGTACTTTCGATTGTTCACAGTACCATTACATAGTTGTACATTCATCACTTAAATCAATCCCTGACACCTTCATTAGCACACACACAAAAATAACAAGAATAATAATTAAAGTGAAAAAGAGCAATTGAAGTAAAAAAGAACACTGGGTACCTTTGTCTGTTTGTTTCCTTCCCCTATTTTTCTACTCATCCATCCATAAACTAGACAAAGTGGAGTGTGGTCCTTATGGCTTTCCCAATCCCATTGTCGACCCTCATAAACTGCATTTTTATACAACTGTCTTCGAGATTCATGGGTTCTGGGTTGTAGTTGATAGTTTCAGGTATCCACCACCAGCTACCCCAATTCTTTAGAACCTGAAAAGGGTTGTCTAAAGTGTGCGTAAGAGTGCCCACCAGAGTGACCTCTCGGCTCCTTTTGGAATCTCTCTGCCACTGAAGCTTATTTCATTTCCTTTCACATCCCCCTTTTGGTCAAGAAGCTGTTCTCCGTCCCACGATGCCAGGTCTACATTCCTCCCTGGGAGTCATATTCCACTTTGCCAGGGAGATTCACTCCCCTGGGTGTCTGATCCCACGTATGGGGGAGGGCAGTGATTTCACCTTTCAAGTTGGCTTAGCCAGAGAGAGAGGGCCACATCTGAGCAACAAAGAGGCATTCGGGAGGAGGCTCTTAGGCACAACCATAGGGAGGTCTAGCCTCTCCTTTGCAGCAACCGTCTTCCCAAGGGTAAAACCTATGGTAGAGGGCTCAACCCATCAAACCACCAGTCCCCTATGTCTGTGGTCATGTTAGCAACCATCGAGGTGGGGTAGGCCAATACCCCTGCATTCTCCACAGGCTCCTCAAGGGGGCACTACATCTTTTTTTCCTTGTTTTTCTTTTTTCTTTTTTTTTAACTTTCCCTTCTTTTTTAAATCAACTGTATGAAAAGACAGTTAAAAAGAAAACAAACATACAATAAAAGAACATTTCAAAGAGACCATAACAAGGGAGTAAGAAAAAGACAACTAACCTAAGATAACTGCTTATCTTCCAACATGTTCCTACTTTACCCCAAGAAAGTTACCTAATGCAGCAACATTTCTGTGAACTTGTTCCTACTATATCCATCAGAAATTAACAGACCATAGTCATTCCTGGGCATCCCCAGAACGTTAAATAGCTTATCTGTTCTTCTTGGATTATTGTTCCCCCTTCCTTAATTGCTCTCTATTGCTAGTTCCCCTACATTCTACATTATAAACCATTTGTTTTACATTTTTCAAAGTTCACATTAGTGGTAGCATATAATATTTCTCTTTTGGTGCCTGGCTTGTTTCGCTCAGCATTATGTCTTCAAGGTTCATCCATGTTGTTGGACACATTTTTAAAGGCTTTCCAGCTCTTTGGAAGAAATGATCATTTCATATTCCTGGTTTATGTAGAATATTACACAGGACTTTGTGTTTTCTGAGTTACATTCTTGGTATTATTTCTTACTCTTTCATAATTATCCAAATTTTCTATGCTTCAATATACTTATTATTTGCTGTGTTGACTGGAAAATAAAGAAGTATATACAAAATATGGTTTATGTTCACAATGGGGCAGGAAAGGGAAAAGAAAAAAACTCACATTTATTGAGCAGATACTGAATAGGCATTTCTTGGATGGTATTTCATTTAGTCCTCACCACATACCTACAAATTACTTGGGGGTGTATCATTTTACATAGAAGGAAGCTGAGACCCAGAGTCATTAAGTGACTTGCCCAAGTCTCTCTGTGAGTCATTCTTGGTGCCAGGATCCCATATCAAGTTTATCTGATTCTAGGGACTGATTTCTTTCTGTTACATCATACTGTCTCTCTTAAAACAAACCAAATAATTTGTTGACAAAGAAAACCTGTATTAACACATGAGAAAAGCAAAGAGATGATAAATTTTTTGGTGACACTGGCACTTACTGAAATCACAAGGAGATACCATTTACTATCATGTGGGGGACATCCATTTTTAATGTTTGCAAAATTTGTTTGCCCATGCAGGACACTTTCTTTGCCAATATCAAAGTGTCTTGGCAGCTAAATTAGTGTTCAGAAGGGTGTTTGGAAGTATAACATTAAAGCGAAAGTTGGGAGGCAGCTGAGCAGGTCTAATAAAATCTTTCTGCCCAGAGGATACAGTCTCTCTTTAGGGACTGCAGTGCACATGTCTGTCCTGGCTTGTGATGGATGAACACTGACGAGTTTGCTTCTCTGTATCCATCCTTTCCTCCTTGAGTCATCTTTCCCTTCTACGGGTCAAGGCTGCCTACAGTCACTT